>NC_056744.1:1760764703-1760804703 GCF_019279795.1 Protopterus annectens | reverse complement strand
TCTTGTCCCTCTCCTCAGTGTCATACAGACTCCTGAGGTGTGATCTTACTTAGCCTTGTGTACTATAAATGACCAACTCTTTGTGAAGTCAACCTAACTAGAACCAGTGATACTTCTAGCAACCATTCTTACTGACCTAAACCTGTATCCCAGCAACACCAGATTTTGTGAAAGGCCTATTCCAATATCCAGTCAGCGATGGATCCAGTACTAGGTGACATTGGCAGCTGCCTACAATCCATGTTGTCTTGGGGAACCTGGCTTAATTATAAAAATAAAAAAAAATCTGTAAATTAGCCCCATCACCTTGCAGGAGACATCTGCAAATAACAGGGTTTTAGGACCCTGTGAGAGATTTCTGTAAAACTCAAGAAGCTCAGAAACCTCAGCATTAGGACAATGTCCTTACATGACATGTTTAGAAACCACTGGATATCAGGAAAGTCAAGTGAGCAAACACATCTTTAGTAGGGAGATATACAGAGACTTTAGAAGGGATATGTACAGAGAGCAAATGGAACTGCCATTTCAGTGAGTGCAATCTTTGTGTATGTGAGCAGTGTGTGGGTGTGTAATACTCTATTTAGTGACTTTGCTCAGAGTCAAACGCTGAACCTTAATTATTGGTAAGCAAGTGCCTTAAACCTCCTCACCAAGTGCCAGGTTTCCTTTAATTTATTTATTTATTTTTTAGTTTTCTTATAAATTAGTGAGGATTACAGTCTCTCAGTTTTGGTCATAGAGTTTCATAGTTGTGCTGTTCAGTGTCAGTGGTGCAACAGGTAACACACTTGCCTTTGGTGCAGCAGGCTTTGGGTTCTGTTTCCACATCAGGTAGATTAATTGCTGACACTACTGCCCAGAATGAGGGGGGGGGGTTTGCATTCACATATATCCTCCTTTGAATGAGATGTCTAGTAACTATGAACCTGTTATTGGTTTGCCAGCCATTCCCTATTGCATATCACCAGTACACCATTTTTTTAATGTGACATAGGCAATTTATTCTTCAATGACACCAGGTACTGAATGTGGAGATGAAGCACTAAAGTGCAAAGTTGATTGCCAGTAAGAAAGCTCTTCATTAGTTAGTTTTCTTCAATGTGAAATTATTCCGATGACTTACTTTTCATTTGCAGCAAGTCATTTTCATGTATTCAGTATTGTCACACTGTTTTTAAATGTGAATTGATGGTTAATTGATTAATTGGGGATTGTTCATTTTCATGAATTCAGTATTCTCACGCTCTGTTTTGAAATGTGAATTGATGGTTAATTGATTAATTGGGGATTATTGGATTTGTATAAAATGGGTTGTAGAAGTTGGTATGCTCATTTGACGAAGTTACATTGATGAAAACGTGGTGATTTAGTTAAAGCATTCTGGATGTGTTTTATTTAAGCCTGACAGCGTGTATTCAATAAAGTGGTGGATTTTAACATGATGAACCTTCCAAGTGCCTTATTTCTGGTTAATAGTATTTTTTTTGGCACTTCTTCCACATTTTTCATTTATTTGACTTTTACTTCTGCAGAGATTGTGCATATTGACTGATATTAGTGGATTATAATGAAAGCAGTTTAAGTGGCCTTTTATGGTTGAAATGTTCTGAAACTGGTAGATTTGTCATTTTTGGTTTATATGCATTGTTTCTCTGCTTACTGGAAAAATGTTCAAAACTACAAATTTAAAATACACTCTAAAAAGTGGTGCTATATTAAACAAGGAATATAATTTAATGGAATCAGAAAAGTGAATCAAAGAACACGTGAATTTATGCATGGTCCTAAAGTATATGTGCAGGGGGCCCATGGCTGAAAACAGCCCAAAGGTACAATTAATCTGCCACTGGCCAGATGAATGCGGGTTTCATTGCAGTTTCAATAAAAGTGAGTTTCAAGGGTAGAGATGTTTACCGTTAATGCTAAGTTTGTTTTCATTGTGCAAATGTCTATTACTGTTTGTGCTATAAAATTTGAAATAAAGTTAAACAAAATTTGACCATGAACTGATCTGTATCTACTGTTTCTGGAATATACCACCCTTACATATCAAGCAGAGTACCTTTTCCCTAACAACCTTTAAAACCAATTTGGATGACTGGATGAGTGATTGGAATTATTCAAGTGGGTTATGTAGTATACATCTGATTAATGGGGGGCAGTGTTAGTCTCCCACAGTATGGGGTAATATGGCTGATTTTCCTGATGGCCTTCTAGGCTGCAAACATCGTAAGAACCTATGAATTTATGTCCCTGTGAACTTGTTTGGAATGTTAGATACAGAACCAGCTGCTTTGAGCATATCTGGGTAAGTGTTATTTGATAGTTAAGTTTTGTTAAGTGTAGAGCCTTTTATTAATTAGGTGTTTTAAGAGCATGTTGGCCTAATATATATCAGTGACATAGCTTAGCATATTTCTCAACTAAGTAAATGCATAACAATCTGAGCAGAGGGCATTTTCAGTAGAAATAAATCAACTTATTTTAAAAAATATTGGAGAGGGCACTTTTCACTACTGAAATGTTGAAGGACATGGAATACTGAAAGTGTGGGAATGTTTCTAACTGCTATACTGTAAGAGGAAGCAGACAACTGTGGTAAAATTGTGGCCCCTTGAATGCACTTGAAATGGCCACAATGAAACAGGAAAACTGCATGCAAGAACAGGTTACAGTGGTTTCCTCCTTTGCTCTTTCGTTTATCTTAGGAAGTTTACTGTACCTAAAAGTGAGATTAAGGACGGGACCCTTTTGTCTACTTTTGTATTTTTGTCTTAACTTTTTAACAACAATTAGGTTTCATGAGCTGTGCACTGACTGCAAGGTAAACATCCAAAGGAGGTTATAGAAACAAAATGCATCATAAAAAAGCACATAGCATATGACACATCTTGTAGGCAGACTGATCCAACTTTTGTAAAGATTGTTGCCCCTTCATATGTTGCAAAACTAAAATTTCTGCTTACAATGGAATAAGACCCCCTCCTGCTCAAGGCTCCCTATCCCTAGGAAACAGAAGTCAAACAATAACAGATATGTTTTTCCCATGGATTGGCTTAAAGTAAATGAAGTATAACATAAACTGTTCAGGTACCCCGCTTCATGGCAGAAAACAAAAACTATACTGACCACCAATACAGAGGCAAGCAAACATCATATTAATGATCTGTTATAGGACCCAGTCTGAAAGACCCTGGCTAAAACCCAAGGAACAGGTACAATATCTTTGCAAACCTCCTTGTCATCAGCATTTCTTAACAGATACACAGATTTCCTCCAAAAGATGCTTTAGCATGATTCCAAACACACATTTTGTCACTTAACACTTACTAGTGACTCTTAAGAATAATAAAAACACCAGCAGAGTCTGAGTTGTTGGCTTGAGTGCTTTATTACATATATTTGACTGTTATTCTTAAAAATAAACAAGGTACACAATTGCACAGGAGAGGTGTGCAATAAAATCTGCACACCATGCTCTACACAAATTTATAAAACTCTTCTAAATTTCTAGATCTCTTGCTGTTACATCAGGGTAAAGAATCAAGGTCGGCTTACAGTCGAGGGAGGCTAAGTACACAGTTAGTATGCAAATGGGGATCCACAGTGTAGTTCATGATTAAGAAGCACATGATTTGTAGACTATGGTATAGAGAAGGGAAGCTTCAAGGTACAAGAGTGGACAACATGCTATAAACACGCCAGCTGAGCAGAACATAGCTAAGCAACACCACCAACCTTCCCTCAAATAACACTTGCAGAAGGACATGGAGATACCATAGGATATATGGCACATCTGTGACTGTGCTGAGCTGCAGACAAATGTGTCTGCATGAGAAAAAACAGTGTGTGAGTGATAGTATATCAGTTTGTGTGCATCTGTGCATGAGAAAAAGTTTGTGTCTTTGTGCTCGTGTGCTAGTGACAGTATATCAGTGCATCTGTCAGTGAGTGGCAGTGTGTCTGTCTGCAAGTGTGTGTGTGTGTGTGTGTGTGTGTGTGTGTGTGTGTGTGTGTGTGTGTGTGTGTGTATGTGCGTGTGTGTGTGCGTGTGTGTGCATGTGTGTGTGTGTGTGTGTGTGTGCCTGTGTCTGTGAGTGTATGTGTCTATCTGTCTGTGTGCATCGCTAGTGACAGTGGATTGGTGTCAAGTGTATCTGTGGATAAGTGAGTGGCAGTATGTCTGTCTGCAAGTATATGTGTGTGTGTGTGTGTGTGTGTGTGTGTGTGTGTGTGTGTGTGTGTGTGTTGTGTGTGTGTGCATGTGTGTGTATGTGTGTGTGTATGTGTATGTGTTTGTATGTATGAATGTGTGTGTCTGTGTTTGTCTATGTGCATGAGTGTGTGTGTGTGTGTGTGTGTGTGTGTGTGTGTGTGTGTGTGTGTGTGTGTGTGTGTGTGTGTGTGTGCGTGTGTGTGTGTATTTGTGTATGTGTGTATGTGTGTGTGTACCTGTGTCTGTGTGTCTGTGTGTCTATGTGTGTGAGTGCATATATGTATGTGTGTAAGACTGTGTGTGGGGAGTACAAGAGCACATCCATGAGTTCCCTTTGTTGGTCCTGATGTGCACTGCCTTAGCAGGAGTAATATTCATCTATATAAATTTTGCTCCTGTCATGTAGGTGGACCACACAAAGTGTGCAGTCCTTGTATGGTAGTGCTCACTATATCTGTGAATACCAGGCCCCTGTTATTATTAATCCAGGAATTAGTGTGCTAAAGCACTACATTTTTAGGAGAAATTAGCGTATCTACCATGGTACATTGATAAAGAGAGGTTTGCAAATGCATCTGCAGAAATTCTTCAATTTGAAGGAAGTGGGAGAGAAGATGTACTGGTCAGTACTGAGTGTTGCTTTGTATGGTAACTGGTTAAATGTGTATGAAAAGAAATGAGAAAATGCAAGACAGTGAAAGAGAGAAAAATTAAGCTTTTAACATTTTACTTCATTATGAAGATTTTATTACACATTGCACTATTGAATGAACAAATCATTCACTCAATCAGAAGCCAAGCAATAAGACTTAACCGGTGTCAGCAAATTCTAAGCTGACACAGAAAAGAGATCTGGGCTGGGATATAGGGATGAGTGCTATGTCCTTTAACAGTCCTAGGGACTGATTCCAGAAGAGTTGCTCTCAGTGTAAGTCTGCCTTGATTCCAAAACCTGCTCTCAGTATAAGTGACTTACTTTGGAGTAAGGCCCATCTATTAACAGGCTTGCTATGGGGGCCAGATTCCAAAACTCCTGTTCTCAGCCTGCTCTCAGTGAAGTGGTCACTTACACTAAGAGCAAGTCTTTTGGAATTGGGCCCTAATGCATAAGACTTCTCTGTGTTAGTCAACTCATATCTAGTAAGAAATGCTTTACACAATGTCTTTCAAGTCTCACACTGTTTGCATATCAGGTAATTATTGATATACTATTTGTCTATAAATCCCTTGTCACAAAAATAAACTAGATAGGAAGTACCACTTAATACAGAAAGTGAAATACCCCACATTATTGTCATTCTCTGAAAATGACTGTAAATTTGAAATAATTACTCTTTGTTGAATAAACTAGAAATGAACAGAAAATGATTGAAGGACCGCATGCTTTCCATCTATGGATATGTAATGCAGGTCCAAATTCCTCAAACCCTTCTTCTGTTCTGCTCACTGCCTTTGCTCCCAGAAACCTTACACATTAATGAAAGAAAACAACTGTTGTAGTCACAAGTAGAGAGTTTGTTTGTGTCTTTCGGCTTTTCCCGGTTAGGGGTCGCCACAGCAGAACTCCGGCCCACTAATGACTGGTAGTGGATTTTTACGTACCGGGTTACCAGCCCTGACGCACAACCTTCAACGGAGGCACGCCCTATTCACGTATGCCTCCACACAGAAGACGCTCTAGCTGAGAATCAAACAGGACAACGTCTTGCTATGAGGCAACAACACTACCGAAGCACCACCACCACAGTTGCAGTCACAAGTAGAGAGTAATGTAAAAAAATTAACTTAAAACACTTCTAGTGTTTTGTTAACATCTCAGCTAGTTCAACAAGAATGTAAATAACAAGAACTGAAACACAGACCTACACATTCTCACTCCTGGTAATTTTATTGCCTGCTAGGACATTGCTACACTAAAGAAATATAGTAATGACTCTAAAGCCATTGTTTTCACTTACATCTAGTATACAAAGGACTTGCATGCTGGGAGACACTTTCTAGTGGTTAAATAAATACACCTTCCTTCTTACTAAAACATGGCATAATTAAATACAAGCCAAGCATGTCAGAAACAGAGACTTGAGCACTAATTTAAACTTTATTGAGTGCTATTCGGTTTCATTGATCGCTCATTACCTCTCATGATCAACCATGGATACATTTTACTTTTATAAATTCAGAAGGGAAAAAAATCTACATTGCTGAATAGTAATGTGTGTCCTTACCAAACAATTTGAAATTATTGTATCACTGATTTAAATCTTCACTGTTTTGTTGTAAACACATCTGTGCTATATTTCACTGGAGGCACTCAAGGAAGTATTTTGAATGCATTGACGTTGCCCGTTCGATTCTCAGTTAGCGTGTCTTCTGGGTAGCGACATGCGTGAATGGTCATTCCTTCGTTGAAGATTGTGCGTTAGGCCCGGCAAGCCAGTACGTGAAACTCTACTGCCAATCATTAGTGGACCGGAGTTCCGCTGTGGCGACCCCTAACCGGGAAAAGCCGAAAGACACAAATATATTTATAAGCGCATATAAAAAAACAAAGAAAATAAAAATAAATAAATGTTGGCCACGGCACTTAGCACTGGAGATTGGGTGGTACTGTATTTATGCACGCCTGTGCTGCTGCAACTTACATCGCTTAGGCTTCAGTTTCATCATCTGACTTTTAACCTCAGTATTTGTGGGTAATTACGTAAAACAGCAATGCAACACTGACTATTGTATAAGGGTATGCAATCTCTCAAGATGAAATAAAGATTTTCACTGGAGATTTTAAAATGCTTTGTTTTCATTATTTACTAGAAGCACCAGGGGTTATATTACAGTGTTATATTCTGCCTTCGCTCAGCAAACAGACTCCTTGTCCAAACAACTAAATCTCTCAACCTAGGTGGTGACGCGCTATTTGCCAACACCACTGGTAAAATATGGAACTCTCTCCCAAATAACATCACGCTTGCAACTTCTCTAAGTCAATTCAAAAATAGTCTAAAACTCCACTTCAAGTCACACTGGCTATGTCCTTGCTCAAACCCAGACTAGCTCTGTGCCATTAACTAAAACATAAACAACTAGCTAAGATGATAAGTACTTTGTATACTGTGATAAAGAAATATGTATCCTGTCTAACTCTATGTCATTATACTGCCTACCGTCCTTGCTAATATGTTATTAATGTTACATTTGTAGTAATCTCAGAAATAGTAATGGCAGTCTTGTACTTGTTTGTAAATAGCCTATGTTTTTGTTAAGTTCTTTCAGCTCATTTACTGTACCTAATTATCAATGTAACTCTGTTGGAGCTTTTCTCCCCGGGCCTCCGCTGAAAAAGGACATGTATCCAGTCGGACCATCCCGGTTAACAAATGTAAAATAAATAAATAAAATAATAATACTGCCTCGCGGGTGGTACTGTGCAGCTTGGGGCGTGGCATACTTGATTGACACACATAGCTTGGGGCGTGGCATACGTGATTGACACACACCGCTGTGCCTCTTGCTTACATTGCTGCCGCTACTGCTTTATTTACTGCAGGTTATCTTTTAAAAGATCATAAGAATAAGGTAACTTTTATGCTGAAAGGTTATCTTGGTGTCTAATTTCAGAATAAGAAGACATTGCTGCCGCTACTGCTTTATTTACTGCAGGTTAGCTTTTAAAAGATCATAAGAATAAGGTAACTTTTATGCTGAAAGGTTATCTTGGTGTCTAATTTCAGAATAAGAAGACATTGCTGCCGCTACTGCTTTATTTACTGCAGGTTAGCTTTTAAAAGATCATAAGAATAAAGTAACTTTTAAAAGCTGATTGCCTGAACTCTTGATGTCATCAATTTAATTTCTGAATAAGAAGACATTGCATGAAATACTCGCGCTGCCGCTACTGCTTTCTACTCTTGCACATGTTGCTCAAAGGTTATCTTTTACAAGATGATTGCGTGACTTCTTGATGTCATCAATTTAATTTCAGAATAACAACACATTGCATGAAATTCTGAAAGATATGAAGTCTAAATTCTACTCTTGCACATGTTGCTCAAAGGTTATCTTTTAAAAGATCATAAGAATAAGGTAACTTAATTTAATTTCAGAATAAGCAGACATTGCATGAAAGACTCGGCTTTAATTAAATGGCATTGCATCATAAAAAGACATTCTCAAAAATTGTAGTTGCATCAAGTACTCGCCTTTATTTTGTGTTATGCAAATGGGGACATTATGACTTTTTGCAGGCTATAACATTACACTATGAACTTTTTAAAATGATCTTTGTGTTGCCGCTTTAACTACAATATTACATTTTTAAAACGTTGCGTTGCCGCTTTAACTATATTTCGGAGTTTGTAACATGACAGTATAGACATTTTTAAAAATATCTTTGTGTTGCATGTTAACGAAAAGACATTGTATCTGGCCTTCATTACATCTATCAAATTGACAAACTAACAAGCACACACAATCATTAACTGTTCAAGCGCACACAATGTCTAACGTCTACTGAGCATACATACGGAAACCCAGCTCTTCCTTGTGCTCCTCCTGGTACTGTCTGATATGTTCCAGAAGGCACATAAACAAGTCCTCACACTGCCTGCCGTACTTCTCACGCCAAACAAACTCATCCAGGTGGCTAGCCACCATATCCCTTACTGTTCCGTTCATCTGTTTGAACTGCTTCTTGCAACGTGACCACATCCCCTCGACCGCGTTAGTGTGTGCACCAGTTGCAGGGTCTGCAAAATTTCGACTGTGATTGACAGTCAGGTGCGTATAACTCATTGCCTGCAGCTCCGAAATTCCTCTGTAAGCTGCCCATTCGTCCGAGACGATGACCGAACCTGGCAACACATGCTTGCAAATAATGGGAAGTAAGGTGCCTGCATCCCTTCTCTCAACGAAGGTGAGGTATCCACTCTTTGTACTGCAGTCATAGATCCCAAAGATCCAACGGTCCATCTTTCCTAGCACGCGACCACGATTATATTTTGCCTTCACTAGAAGACATTCATCTATTTGTACTTCAAGCCCTGGGCCACCCAGCAGCATTGGATCCTGCAATAGTCTCCAGCTGCAGACATCGCGGAGAAATTGATACCAGTCTACCAGGGTTGTTTTGGAGACTGACAGGTGGTCTGCAAGCCTGCAGATTGGCAGTTTCCTTGACCACCAGTACATCACTTTAATGAGGGTATGCAGAGGCAGTCTGCTCTTGTGGAAAAAAGTGCCACAGAGCATTCCGGACCTGCTTCTACAGTTCCTGGCTGTGCATCTCCAGGAGAACATGGTGGCCTGTTGAGCCAGAGAGGACCGAGACCACACAGATGGCAGCACTTGTCCTTCCCAAGTATTCCGACCGACTGCAGGAATGTAACCACGGATGTGGGCGATGAGGTGATGGAGATAAGGTACTTGTCGTCCATCCTGTTCATGTCTTGAGTGTTGCCCAAGACAGTTTGCAGGCGTTTTATACACACAGGTGTAGAAAAGGGCCGATTGTGGATGAATAGGTGTTAAAGTATATGAATAGGTGTTAAAGTATCACTTTTAATGCCATTATCAGGTTTAAAAATAGCTGTATGTGTGAAGAAGCGTTGTGTGAAGGGTTAGGTAAAGAGTGCACCATGGATATTTGATGATGATTATGTTTGAAACTGCAGTTACGCTGAGTAGTTACAAGATATGTGAAATACTGCATTAAACTTGAGAAATGTTTTGCTGGTAATGTCACGTGACTTTAAAAAAATGCCTCGAAAGGGAATGATTTCTGATGCATTACTATAATGAGCGGAACCCCGAGTAATTGCATGTACGCTATCAGCTTGTATGGGTTTGGCTTTAGCACTGATTTTGCTGTGGTTTTTTTAAGAAAATTGTCTGGTATCTGGTGCATATCATGTACGTTAAAAGATCACAAGAAGACATTGCACCAAATACTCGGTTTATTTGTCAGATGGATTTGTGGTTATTTGTATGGTAGAAGAATGATTTGCTGGCGTACTTTTCGGAATATGTACTACATGGTGTATATGTCGATGACTACTTGATTATTTGTTAATTCGACTGAATGATGACTATTTGATTACTTGTTATGGACGTGTTTAAGGAGTAAGACAGTTACGGGCATGATTAAGGAGTTAAGGACGATCAGGGGCGGGGTTTGCTACTGCGCATCCTGCGAGGCAGTACACTGTAATATAACCGAACCAGACACCATAGTGCGCCACGTTATTGCAAGTAGTTGCCCAGGTTATGCTCCATTGTCAGGAATAAAAACAGACTGCTCTTTACAGTGCTTTTCCATATTTATGGCTCAAAGATTCTGCAGAATTTCTTGGATTTTACGGCAGCTCATCCAGTATTTAGCAAAATTAATTTCTCTAACTGGGAAAGGTAATTAAGTCCAACTCTCCATTCTCTGACAGATAAAATTTATCAAGTTAAAGTAGGCAAATAACCAACTAAATGGAATATATGTATGTATATATTTATATATATATATATATACACACACACACACACACACACACACACACACACACACACACACACACACACACACACACACACACACACACACACACACACACACACACACAACAAAATCATCCAGAATCCAAAAAAAAAAAAACCAGAATGTATTAAAACCTCTAGCGCCTCGGCAACACTGCCTTCCAGGACTCCTTTTTGGATCTGGACATTTTTGTTGCATATAAGGTTGGGAGGGTGGCCTAATGGTAAAGGTGTTTGTCTTACAAACACACAGTGCAGGGTTTGAGTCTCACAAGGGATAATTGGCTAGGCTTAAAATAGCTGGCAAGAGCAGTTAGCTTAGTGCTAACCTATGAACCTGTATATATCAAGTTAAAGTATTTAGAAAGGTATTGGGTAACAGGCTCCGTTATCAGTACAAATCACATTTTACAATTTTGTATCCACAACTTTGGTACAATATACTCCCCTGAATGGGAGACCTTTTCTTCATAATACTCTGGTACTCTCTCATTATGAAAGTTATACTCTTTGGGCTACATAGGTTAGTACAAGGTTAACTGTCCTTGTGAGCCATTGTAAGCCTAGCCAATTATACCTTGTGAAACTCAAACCTTGCATCTTGTGTTTGTAAGGCAAACACTTTAACCATTAGGCCACCATCCCTTGGCAATGCATATTTATATTCCTGTCTTGTTACTCATAGTTATGGAACAAATAATAGACACCAGAAAGGCCGAAAAAACACAAACAGGATAAAAGAGCTAGGAAATCACTCTACTGGTCACCCACAAATAAAAAATAAGTCCGTTTTATTAAGCGCTTTTCATCTCTCCTTATAGGGAGACTTAAGAAGTCTCCCTATAAGGACAGACAAAAAGAGCTTAATAAAACAGACTTATTTTTTATTTGTGGGTGACCAGTAGAGTGATTTCCTAGCTATTTTATCCGGTTTCTGGAACAAATAAACCAGGAAGGTATAAAGACAAATTAAATCTGGGTATGTGTGGCACAGGACACAGGTGAAACCAAAAGATGTTCTAAAGAATGTTGTAGTAAAATTCACTGACTTTTATTGACACAAGTTAAAACAAAATGTATAAGATAAGTGATTTTATCATCTAAAACTAGAAAACTTCATCAGATAAAAACATTTGAAAAGACAGGCCTTTTTATAGTCCGGTTCCAAAGTTACTAGGGTAGTCATGTGATTGCCTAGCCTCTGTTCAGACCCAAAATATTAAAAAGAAATAGGGAGCACTGTAGCATGTAGTGTGTTTGTGCTAGAACCAGTATCATAAATAATAATAGATACAAGATCAGAATGTTTTGTGATTAAAAAATGTTAAATATAAGATATAACAATATAAAAAGTGCTTGTTCATGAAATGCTTGTAATGTAAATGTACATTTAAAATTTCAGAAACGAAGTACCAATATACTATCCCTCAATTGCCTTTAGTTTTACTAGACAAGAGACTGAGACATGATCATTAAGACCAGGCTAATTTAAGGCAGTAAGTTTAAGCTGCCAGTAGAGTTCACATTTTTGAGAACCAAAGACCAGGGTCCCCCCTCTGTCATTTAAATAAATCTGTTCAATAACAGAAAACTTGACGGTGTAATCTGGGTATTATGCAACATGTTTAACCAGGGAATTTGTGTTTTTTTTGGTCTTCAGATCATATATCATGTCCTGTAATCTTCTCTCAGTATTTCCAATATGGAAACTGGGACAAATGGTACAGTGGGCATAATAGACAACCCTGGTAGAGCTGCAACTGAATTTGTTTCTAGATTTAAGCAATGTATTGTTGACAAAGGGTCATAGGTTCATAGGTAGGTACTAGGCTATCAGCCCTGGGGCCTACACAAGCCCAGCCAAAAAAGGTACCCTGGCTTTTGCCACTCAAGAAAATTATTTTCCTGTGCCACTGTCGAGCAGAGCCACAGAGGTGATCCCCAGAGTGAATTTCCTATTTCCCATCCAATCATCAAGATTTTTCTTGAACAGTGTTAATGAGGAGCTTTGTTTGATATAGATAGGTAGTTTATTCCAGAGTATGAAAAGTCTCTGAGACAGGAATCTATCCCAATAGCATGTTATGTTTATTGTGGTGACAAGGTTTAGGTCCCTAGAGCATGTAGCTCGGAGGGATTGGGATTTCTTTAAGTGGACCATGTCCAAAAGCTCTGGGTTTGACATAGCTTTGTATGTTAGGCAGAGATCACCTCTGAGTAGGTGATATGTGATGGAGTAAACCTGGAGTTTTTTGAGACGGTCTGCATAGGGCATCTGTTTGAGGCTGGTAATCCTCTTTGTGAGGTAATTCTGCGGCCTTTCCAGTTGTAGATGTCTTGTGAGGTACATACCAAAAGGGGCATTGTACTCTATAATGGGTCTAATGAGTGATGAGTAGAGGGGAACAATGACCTCTTTTTTTCTGGATGAGAAACCTTTTGTGATGAGGTGTGCCACGTGGAAGCATTTCCAGACTACTGTGGCGATGTGATTATCAAAGGAGAGACTACTGTCCACCTGTGTCCCAAGGTCTCTTATCACACTTTCGGTGTTAAGTATACTATTGCCTATGTTGTAGTTCATGGGTACAGAGTTTTTACCAAAGGGGATGACAATGCACTTTTTGGCATTGAGCCTGAGGCCATGTCTTTGACACCAGGCATCTGTCTCAGTGAGGCCCTTTTGTAGGATGTCCACATCATTAGGAGTTTCGATTATGGCTCCTAGTTAGCAGTAATCTGTGAACTACGTTAGCCAAAGACTTTCTGTGTTAGCCTGTACTTCAGAGAAGTAGATACCAAACAGGAGAGGACCCAGGACTGAACCCTGTGGTACTCCACTTGTCACTGGTCTGAAGTCGGATTTGGAGTCTGCTACTTTCACAGTGTGGGTTCTGTCAGTGAGTCAGTTGGCAACCCATCTTGTGACATAGGAATTTATATGTAGTTTAGTGAGTTTATCTATAAGTCCAGAGTGGGGGATGGTGTCGAGAGCCTTGGCAAGATCTAGATAGGCTGTGTGAACCACCTTACCCTTGTCTACAGCTTTGGTTCAAAGAAGTCTATCAGGTTTAGGAGACATGATCTGCCTTTTACAAACCCGAACTGGGTGGGGTCCAGAGTTTGGAGATTACCAATGTCTTTGTTTATAAGTTCCATGATGATACATTCCATGGCCTTGCAGACCAGGCTTGTCAGGCTAATGGGGTGGTAGTTCTCGGGGTCCATGGTGGCTCCCCCCTTGTGGAGTGGGATAACCATCGCTGTGCACCATTCAGCAGGCACAAAGCCTGAGGTGAGGCTATGATTGAACATGGTACTTAGGTGGGGTGCCAGTTAGTTCTGTAGGTAATGTAGAACGCAGCCTGGGATGTTGTCTGGTCCCATGGATGCTGTGTTCTCGGCTTTGGAGAGTGTGGTTTTTACCTGTGCAGCCATGATTACAGGAACTTTGCATTCTTCCGGTATAGAGATGGGCTCTTTAGAGGGTGAGATAGGGGTAAAGTTAGCACTGAACCTATCTGCCAGGATGTTGGCAATATCAGTTGGGTCTGTATATTTAGTGCCATTGTGCTGTAACTCAGAGCAGATCTGAGTGTTGCCATTGAGATTCTTGACATAGCTATAGAATGCTTTGTGGTTGTCTTTAGAATCAGTGGCGATTTTGTTTTCGTAACTAGCTTTGGAGGATCTTATAAGGGATCGCAGCTTCTTCTTGAGGCTGGCCAAGCAGCTCCTCCACTCATGGGATTTTAGTCTTTTTTGCAACAGTTTCTTCCTTCTGTTGTAGAGTTTGTTCATGGCAGGGGACCACCAGATTGGCTTCTTTTTTTTTGGAGGATAGCACCTTGATTCTGTTTGGGATAGCACGATCCATGCACTCATGTAAGTGCTTATAGAGTGCATTTGTGTAGATTCAGCAGCCGTAACTGTATTGTCCATCTGCATGGGTGTCATGAAGTTTGTCACTTCTGTCTTAAGAAGCATGAAGTTGGCTTTGGAGAAATTTTTTACCATGGTTTCCTTAATGGTGGGTGGGGGTGGGATGCGGATATCTGGGGTGATTAGCTTATGGTTGGATCTGATGAACGAGGAGTTGACTTCTGGTGTAGAACACCGGTCACTCATGTTGGTAATGACTAGGTCTAGGATATTTTTGCCCCTGGTGAAGGTGTAGATAAGTTGATCCAGGGCACTGGAATTTATGAATTCCAGAAAGCGTTGAGCAAAGGTGTTGGTACATGAGTAGTTTTCCCAGTTAATGATGGGGTAGTTGAAATCGCCTATTATTAGGGTTTTTGGTTGAACCCTAATATTTTCCAGTATATCAAGAAAAGAGGAGTGGGAATCCTGGGGCATGGTGGGGGATCTGTAGCAGGCTACAATATGGATTGCAGTTTTGCGCATAGTTAGTTGCACTTGGATAACCTTGGGTGCATTATACTGCGCAACTAGCCTGTTGGTGTGGATATCCTTAATGAATATGGACACACCCCTGCATTTGGTGTTCTGTTCCAGGTTAGATGGCCGAAAAGTGTGGTATGAGTTATAGCCTGGTAATGCAGGGGTGCTCTCTAGAGCCTTGAACCAGGTCTCAGTCACTGCACAGATATCGATGTTCTCCATTTTAAGGAGTGACTCCTGATAGTGCATTTTGAGATTTAGACTTCTAGCAATGAGTAGCATTACCCTCAGTTTTTGTTTGTGTGTTCCTGTTACTGTGGTGAATTTGTCATTTGAACCTTGCCTAAAAAAGGCACTATAGGGGCGGCAAGAGCCTTAGCCAGTATCAGGAATCCCAGGGGCGACAGGTGCAGACCATCTGTGGCAAAGCATTGTGGTCTGTCGACCATGTCATCCCAAGCAGGCAGATACTGGATCCCCTTAGAATGACACCAGAAGCTTAGCCAATTGTTGAAGTCAATCATTTTGTCCTTGTACTGCGGTATTATTCTGTGTGATGGCAGGATGCTACTCAGGGTTAGGGTCATACCTGCCCTGGGCTACAAGATCGGAGAGCTCCTCCATGTCTCTTTTCATGTAGTTCAGGGAGGTACGTCTCAGGTCGTTCACACCAACATGGACAATGACAGAGTCATATGTGTACTTGTTGTGGAGTAACCTGAGTGTGTGGGTTATGTGGCGGATCCTGGCACCTGACAGGCAGCTGACAGTAACCTTCTCCTTGTTTAGCCTAGTTAGTGGGACATCAGTGTGCCTGACTATAGAGTCACCTATGACTAGTGTGTTGGGTACATTGTTACCTAACTCTGCATATTTAATTACGTGTCTTGTTTATTTCTGTATTAAATTAATGTTTATTAACCAGGATATCAGACTGGGCATACTCTGTTTTTGACAGAGGTGTGAGATACAAATTCCATATACATTAACATTTTACTGCTTGGCAACAAACATACAGACTATTTTCAATAACTAAAGGCGGTCTGTATATCTAAGATATATTTAATATTGTATAAGGAAAATTTACTTATAAAAGGCTGCAGGATAAGTAGGTAAACAAATACAACTATAGTAAGAGAGAGATACATTTCCTGATTTAGCTTAACTGAAATATGGCTATTACATACTTTTAGAATGTGTGAGTATGTCCTTATGTAGCTCTCGTAGGACTCGTCAGGCATGCTAGGTACAAAACCAGCTGCTTTGAACATCTTTATGTAGGTCTGATTTGATAGCTAACGTTTGACAGTTGCAGAGCCATTTTGTTAAGTAGGGGGTTTTAAAGAGTATGTTTGCGTGAGAAGCATATAGTCAAAGCGAGGTCTATTCTTTAGCTAAGTAAAAGTTTAATGATCTGAGCACAGGACATTCTGCTATGAAAAGTAAGTAACACTGCAAGGATACAGGGACAGACAAAGCCTAAATCAGGAGGCACTTTTTACTGAAAGGGTGGTGCCAAACCAAAAAGAAATACTGAGCATATGCTATGACTAAAAAGTGTAGGAATTTTTTTCACAGTTATACATCAGGAGGAAGCAGACAGCTGTAGTATAATAATAAAATAGTGGCAACCTTGAATGGACTTAAGTACAATCACAATGAAACAGGAAACCTACTGAAGGGGGATGTTATAGTGGTCTGTTCCCTTGTTTTTTTTCCAGTTCTCTTGGAAATCCTTATTGAACCTAAAATTGAGATTAAATGAGGGATCCATTTTTTTGGCTGCTTCTAGATTTTTGCCTTCTTCAAGTACAAGATTTTCTTGAGTGGTTCACTGAATGTAACATGCCTCTTCAATATAGTTTATCAAAATAAAATGCAGTATTATAAAGCATTTTTGTACAACACCTGAAATAGACTGGTCAAGGTTGTATAGACTGTGATGCCCCCTTCAGATGCTGCAAAGTCAAAATTCTGAAATGAAAAGTTTATAATGGAATAACACCCTCCCTCCTAATCTGTACATCCCTACAAAACAGAAAGCAAACAACTGCAGGCATGTTCCCCACCTGATGCAATCACTGATCATGGAAATAGATGAGCAAAAATAAAGTGTAACATCAGATGTACATATATTGCCATGTTCTGAAATAAAAAAATCTGTACTGACATACTTAACTTTAATATGGAAATAAAAGGAAAATCCTACAGAGGAAACATGGGAACCAACCAGAAAGATCCTGGCAAAGGGAAACATGTACAGAACACTTGCAAACTTTCCTTTATCAAGGTATCATGGGAGATAAGCAAATCTCCTCTGAAAAAATAGTGTTTCATTATCCTTCAGCAGGTCACTTGACTTTTCCGCTTATGCCATAACGACAGCCCTAACAAGGGTGAAACATGCCTGTAGTTTAGCAGTCTCTGACATATTGGCATGAGTGCATTATTAAAAATCTCTGTGTCTTCATGCATTTATGTGTCAGTGTACTGAAACATTACTTTTTAAACAGAAATTTACATATCTCATATGATACCTTGCAAAAAGAGGTTTACAAACACTTTCCCACACGTTATGTTAAATATTATGATGTTCTGAAAACCCTGCTGGGGAAATTATAACAAAAGTTAACAAAACAATAAAGATGTGTATTTTGGATTATGTAAACAGAAATGGTAGGAAGGCGGTCATAGAAAGAGGAAGAGGAGGAATTGTGAGTGAGTAAGTGAGCGAGTGAGTCGGTGAGTAAGTGAGTGGATGAGTGAGTGAGTGAGTGAGTGAGTGAGTCATACCTCTCAAGTGTACCTCATTACGAGGAACGTACCTCATTTGGGGTCTTAAAAAGTTCATGTTCCTCGAAGTTCCTCAAAGTTCCACATTGAAATAGTCTGTCACACATTTAGTCTTAGGAATTTTTTAAAGTGAAATCCATGGTAAATAGAAATTAATCATATTAATTCATTAAAGGATCTTCTTTATAAGTAAAACCAGCATATTTTAACCATCCTATGACCTTCCTATTCGAAGTTTAGCCATTAGTATGTGTTCCACATTTTGCCCGTCTGTTCCACATTATAAAGGCGAGTGTTCCTCATTTTGGAGATGGAAGGTTGAGAGCTATGGAGTGAGTGAGTGAGTGAGTGAGTGAGTGAGTGAGTGAGTGAGTGAGTGAGTGAGTGAGTAAATGAGTGGATGAGTGAGTGAGTGAGTGAGTGAGTGAGTGAGTGAGTGAGTGAGTGAGTGAGTGAGTGAGTCGTGAGTAAGTGAGTGGATGAGTAAGTGAGTGGATGAGTGAGTGAATGAGTGAGTGAGTGAGTGAGTGAGTGGGTGAGTGAGTGAATGAGTGGGTGAGTAAGCGAGTGGATGAGTGAGTGAGTGGATGAGTGAGTGAATGAGTGGGTGAGTAAGTGAGTGGATGAGTGAGTGGGTGAGTGAGTGAGTGAGTGAGTGAGTGAGTGAGTGAGTGGATGAGTGAGTGAATGAGTGAGTGGGTGAGTAAGTGAGTGGATGAGTGAGTGAGTGAGTGAGTGAGTGAGTGAGTGAGTGAGTGAGTGAGTGAGTGAGTGAGTGAGTGAGTGGGTGAGTGAGGTTGGAGAAGGTGGTGAAAGAAAGTGGGAGATGAGGAGTACCATGCATAAAGCATGAGTAAGAAAATGGATCGTTTTATTGTTCCTGGCATAAGAATAGGTTAGCCTTGTAAAAAAAAAAACAAGCTTTTAAAAACCACAGTTATAATGCAAATTCTCTAAGAGCTCATTTCAGCAGACTGAGATAAAAATGAAGCTTTTTCCCTAGAGGTTTCACTCCCACACCTCCATGTGTGCTTAGTTACATAATGAGGCCAGTGAGCTGGATGAAATGGATACAGAAGGATAGGTGACTCTTACATGCTCCCTTCTGGTAGGGGGATGGTGTCTGTGACTGGACATCTTCTCTCTTTTGGAGACTAGTGACTGTCCCAGTGATGATCAGTGTTAGGAGGCAGTAAGAGAGCTTGTACAGACTGCCAGTCATACAGTGAAAAGGGTGTTACATGAAACTGGTAGACAGACGCCCTACTAATATTACCTTTAGGAGGCAGTGAGAGAGCTTGTCAGTCATACAGTGAAAAGGGTGTTACATGAAACCTGGTAAACAGACGCCCTACTAATATTACCTTTAGGAGGGAGTAAGAGAGCTTGTACAGACTGCCAATCATACAGTGAAAAGGGTGTTACATGAAACTGGTAAACAGATGCCCTACTAATATTACCTTTAGGAGGTAGTGAGACAGCTTGTACAGACTGCCAATCATAGAGTGAAAAGGGTGTTACATGAAACTGGTAACCTACTAATATTACCTTTAGGAGGTAGTGAGAGAGCTTGTACAGACTGCCAGTCATACAGTGAAAAGGGTGTTATATGAAACCTGGTAAACAGACGCCCTACTAATATTACCTTTAGGAGGCAGTGAGAAAGCTTGTACAGACTGCCAGTCATACAGTGAAAAGGGTGTTATATGAAACTGGTAAACAGACGCCCTACTAATATCACCTTTAGGAGGCAGTGAGAAAGCTTGTACAGACTTCCAGTCATACAGTGAAAAGGGTGTTACATGAAACTGGTAAACAGACGCCCTACTAATATCACCTTTAGGAGGCAGTGAGA
Source organism: Protopterus annectens (assembly GCF_019279795.1). Lineage (NCBI taxonomy): Eukaryota > Metazoa > Chordata > Ceratodontiformes > Protopteridae > Protopterus > Protopterus annectens. Next base: position 1,760,784,913 of record NC_056744.1, on the reverse strand, counting down.
AAGCTTGTACAGACTGCCAGTCATACAGTGAAAAGGGTGTTATATGAAACTGGTAAACAGACACCCTACTAATATTACCTTTAGGAGGGAGTAAGAGAGCTTGTACAGACTGCCAATCATACAGTGAAAAGGGTGTTACATGAAACCTGGTAAACAGACGCCCTACTAATATTACCTTTAGGAGGTAGTGAGAGAGCTTATACAGACTGCTAATCATACAGTGAAAAGGGTGTTACATGAAACTGGTAAACAGACGCCCTACTAATATTACCTTTAGGAGGCAGTGAGAGAGCTTGTACAGACTGCCAATCATACAGTGAAAAGGGTGTTACATGAAACTGGTAAACAGACAGCCTACTAATATCACCTTTAGGAGGGAGCAAGAGAGCTTGTACAGACTGCCAATCATACAGTGAAAAGGGTGTTACATGAAACCTGGTAAACAGACGCCCTACTAATATTACCTTTAGGAGGCAGTGAGAAAGCTTGTACAGACTGCCAATCATACAGTGAAAAGGGTGTTGCATGAAACTGGTAAACAGACGCCCTACTAATATTACCTTTAGGAGGCAGTGAGAGAGCTTGTACAGACTGCCAGTCATACAGTGAAAAGGGTGTTATATGAAACCTGGTAAACAGACGCCCTACTAATATTACCTTTAGGAGGCAGTGAGAGAGCTTGTACAGACTGCCAATCATACAGTGAAAAGGGTGTTACATGAAACTGGTAAACAGACGCCCTACTAATATTACCTTTAGGAGGGAGTGAGAGAGCTTGTACAGACTGCCAATCATACAGTGAAAAGGGTGTTATATGAAACTGGTAAATAGACGCCCTACTAATATCACCTTTAGGAGGCAGTGAGAGAGCTTGTACAGACTGCCAATCATACAGTGAAAAGGGTGTTACATGAAACTGGTAAACAGACGCCCTACTAATATCATCTTTAGGAGGCAGTGAGAAAGCTTGTACAGACTGCCAGTCATAAAGTGAAAAGGGTGTTATATGAAACTGGTAAACAGACGCCCTACTAATATTACCTTTAGGAGGGAGTAAGAGAGCTTGTACAGACTGCCAATCATACAGTGAAAAGGGTGTTACATGAAACTGGTAAACAGACGCCCTACTAATATCACCTTTAGGAGGCAGTGAGAAAGCTTGTACAGACTGCCAATCATACAGTGAAAAGGGTGTTATATGAAACTGGTAAACAGACGCCCTACTAATATTACCTTTAGGAGGCAGTGAGAAAGCTTGTACAGACTGCCAATCATACAGTGAAAAGGGTGTTACATGAAACTGGTAAACAGACGCCCTACTAATATTACCTTTAGGAGGCAGTGAGAGAGCTTGTACAGACTGCCAGTCATACAGTGAAAAGGGTGTTATATGAAACCTGGTAAACAGACGCCCTACTAATATTACCTTTAGGAGGCAGTGAGAGAGCTTGTACAGACTGCCAATCATACAGTGAAAAGGGTGTTACATGAAACTGGTAAACAGACGCCCTACTAATATTACCTTTAGGAGGTAGTGAGAGAGCTTATACAGACTGCTAATCATACAGTGAAAAGGGTGTTACATGAAACTGGTAAACAGACGCCCTACTAATATTACCTTTAGGAGGCAGTGAGAGAGCTTGTACAGACTGCCAATCATACAGTGAAAAGGGTGTTACATGAAACTGGTAAACAGACAGCCTACTAATATCACCTTTAGGAGGGAGCAAGAGAGCTTGTACAGACTGCCAATCATACAGTGAAAAGGGTGTTACATGAAACCTGGTAAACAGACGCCCTACTAATATTACCTTTAGGAGGCAGTGAGAAAGCTTGTACAGACTGCCAATCATACAGTGAAAAGGGTGTTGCATGAAACTGGTAAACAGACGCCCTACTAATATTACCTTTAGGAGGCAGTGAGAGAGCTTGTACAGACTGCCAATCATACAGTGAAAAGGGTGTTACATGAAACCTGGTAAACAGACGCCCTACTAATATTACCTTTAGGAGGCAGTGAGAGAGCTTGTACAGACTGCCAATCATACAGTGAAAAGGGTGTTACATGAAACTGGTAAACAGACACCCTACTAATATTACCTTTAGGAGGGAGTGAGAGAGCTTGTACAGACTGCCAATCATACAGTGAAAAGGGTGTTACATGAAACTGGTAAACAGACGCCCTACTAATATCACCTTTAGGAGGGAGTGAGAGAGCTTGTACAGACTGCCAATCATACAGTGAAAAGGGTGTTACATGAAACTGGTAAACAGACGCCCTACTAATATCATCTTTAGGAGGCAGTGAGAAAGCTTGTACAGACTGCCAGTCATAAAGTGAAAAGGGTGTTATATGAAACTGGTAAACAGACGCCCTACTAATATTACCTTTAGGAGGGAGTAAGAGAGCTTGTACAGACTGCCAATCATACAGTGAAAAGGGTGTTACATGAAACTGGTAAACAGACGCCCTACTAATATCACCTTTAGGAGGCAGTGAGAAAGCTTGTACAGACTGCCAATCATACAGTGAAAAGGGTGTTATATGAAACTGGTAAACAGACGCCCTACTAATATTACCTTTAGGAGGGAGTAAGAGAGCTTGTACAGACTGCCAATCATACAGTAAAAAGGGTGTTACATGAAACTGGTAAACAGATACCCTACTAATATCACCTTTAGGAGGTAGTGAGACAGCTTGTACAGACTGCCAGTCATACAGTGAAAAGGGTGTTACATGAAACTGGTAAATAGACGCCCTACTAATATCACCTTTAGGAGGCAGTGAGAAAGCTTGTACAGACTGCCAAGTCATACAGTGAAAAGGGTGTTACATGAAACCTGGTAAACAGACGCCCTACTAATATTACCTTTAGGAGACAGTGAGAGAGCTTGTACAGACTGCCAATCATACAGTGAAAAGGGTGTTACATGAAACTGGTAAACAGACACCCTACTAATATCACCTTTAGGAGGGAGTGAGAGAGCTTGTACAGACTGCCAATCATACAGTGAAAAGGGTGTTGCATGAAACCTGGTAAACAGACGCCCTACTAATATTACCTTTAGGAGGCAGTGAGAAAGCTTGTACAGACTGTCAGTCATACAGTGAAAAGGGTGTTACATGAAACTGGTAAACAGACGCCCTACTAATATCACCTTTAGGAGGCAGTGAGAAAGCTTGTACAGACTGCCACTCATACAGCAAAAAGGGTGTTACATGAAACCTGGTAAACAGATGCCCTACTAATATTACCTTTAGGAGGGAGTGAGAGAGCTTGTACAGACTGTCAGTCATACAGTGAAAAGGGTGTTACATGAAACTGGTAAACAGACGCCCTACTAATATCACCTTTAGGAGGCAGTGAGAAAGCTTGTACAGACTGCCACTCATACAGTAAAAAGGGTGTTACATGAAACCTGGTAAACAGACGCCCTACTAATATTACCTTTAGGAGGCAGTGAGAGAGCTTGTACAGACTGTCAGTCATACAGTGAAAAGGGTGTTATATGAAACTGGTAAACAGATGCCCTACTAATATTACCTTTAGGAGGGAGTGAGAAAGCTTGTACAGACTGCCAGTCATACAGTGAAAAGGGTGTTACATGAAACTGGTAAACAGACGCCCTACTAATATCACCTTTAGGAGGTAGTGAGACAGCTTGTACAGACTGCCAGTCATACAGTGAAATGGGTGTTATATGAAACTGGTAAACAGACGCCCTACTAATATCACCTTTAGGAGGGAGCAAGAGAGCTTGTACAGACTGCCAATCATACAGTGAAAAGGGTGTTACATGAAACTGGTAAACAGACGCCCTACTAATATTACCTTTAGGAGGCAGTGAGAAAGCTTGTACAGACTGCCAGTCATACAGTGAAAAGGGTGTTACATGAAACCTGGTAAACAGATGCCCTACTAATATTACCTTTAGGAGGGAGTGAGAAAGCTTGTACAGACTGCCAGTCATACAGTGAAAAGGGTGTTATATGAAACTGGTAAACAGACGCCCTACTAATATCACCTTTAGGAGGCAGTGAGAGAGCTTGTACAGACTGCCAGTCATACAGTGAAAAGGGTGTTATATGAAACTGGTAAACAGACGCCCTACTAATATTACCTTTAGGAGGGAGTAAGAGAGCTTGTACAGACTGCCAATCATACAGTGAAAAGGGTGTTACATGAAACTGGTAAACAGACGCCCTACTAATATTACCTTTAGGAGGCAGTGAGAAAGCTTGTACAGACTGCCAATCATACAGTGAAAAGGGTGTTACATGAAACCTGGTAAACAGATGCCCTACTAATATTACCTTTAGGAGGCAGTGAGAAAGCTTGTACAGACTGCCAGTCATACATTGAAAAGGGTGTTATATGAAACTGGTAAACAGACGCCCTACTAATATCACCTTTAGGAGGCAGTGAGAGAGCTTGTACAGACTGCCAGTCATACAGTGAAAAGGGTGTTATATGAAACTGGTAAACAGACGCCCTACTAATATCACCTTGGATCACATGTTAATTACAAGTGTATGATGTGTCAAAGTACCTTTTACAATTTTATAATAAGAAATTTATTTATAACAGCTCATATATTGTTAAAAAGTCCTGTGCAATCATATGTTACATAGGAAGTACAATTTGAAGGAGGCAGGCCAACATTTTATGACGCTTTTCATTACATTTTTAAGGTCTGTACCTGAGTTTAATAAAACATTTTGCAGTTATATTGTTAAAGAACTAACACAGCTGAAGAGAACACCAACAGGACATAAGAGAGAGAGCTACACACCAGTAAGTGAGGGATGGACTTGTTCTTTTACGTACTAATGAGCAGCGATTTCTGCTTCATTTACACATCTATTTAAGGACAGGTAGTACTGTAAGAAACGATATATATGATGAAATATTATCCAATTAAAAAAAACAAATGGAGGAATTATGGCGTGGTCTTAGAATTACTGCCTCACCTCACTCAGACATTGGGTACAGTTCTTCACTGGAATACTTTGTGTGTGCAATTTGTATTTTCTCCACGTTCACATGGGTCTCCATTAGGATCCACGATTCCTCCCATATTCCAGATAACAGGATGTTAGGCTGGTTAGTAATGGTATATTAGCTTTGTGTTTTTGTGTGTCTGTGCATGTGTGTATGCGTGTGTGTGTGCGTGTGTGCGTGTGTGCGTGTGTGTGTGTGTGTGTGTGTGTGTGTGTGTGTGTGTGTGTGTGTGTGTGTGTGTGTGTGTGTGTGTGTGTGTGTGTGTGTGTGTGTGTGTGTGTGTGTGCATGCAAGATTTTGGGTGCTATAATGCATGCACCTAGTCCCAATGAATGGTACTCTCATCTGGGGATAGATCCTTCCCTGTGGCTATTACTTGGCAGGATAGCCACCCCCCCCACACTATTACCTTGAATTGAATGAAAACTGATGTAGAAAATGAATTGCTAGATGGATATATGGATGAATGGATGGATGGATGGATGGATGGATGGATGGATGGATGGATGGATGGATGGATGGATGGATGGATGGATGGACGGATGGATGGATGGATGGATGGATGGACAGATGAATGGATGGTTGGGTGAATGGAGATTTGGAACAACAAGGCCTATAGTAACTGCAATAAAGGTTGATCTGATATTAACTTTCACAGTTTTGTGCCTCGGATTTTGTAAAGGCTGTGGAACAATTCGCTGCTGAAAGCCAATCACAGTTCTGCTTTGGGGATTTATATTAAGTTGAATAAATAACTGAATGGGGTGCTGATAACTGTTATCCTTCCCTTGTTATTTGCTTGTGCATAGAACATATACTTTGGTAGGTAGCAGAGATGCAGTCCAGGTGCTACCATGTCCAGATTTGATAATGGCTCTATTTCCTCAATATAGTCCTAAGATAAATTTTAGAATTTCATAGTTTCTTTCTAGTTCTGGGTCAAGAAGTACATTGCATTTCATTATAAAACGAGAGGAGTGTTATCAAATAAATGTTGGAACAGAGATGTAGGTATAGATGGTTCTTATTATCTAAGCCATCTAGTGACTTTGAAATGATTTTGTTCACATTTCTCCTATATCTTGAATGTTGTAGTGCAACATAATTTATTTATTTGACATTTGTTTACCAGGATAGTCTGTCTGGGTTACATAACCCGTTTTCAGTGGAGATCCGGGGAGAAAACCTCCCCATTTATGACTTGGTTACACATTTATACAAATGGATTAGTTATAGGAGACTACACAATTGGAAATTTGTGAACAAGCACTTAGAGTTACTTATATCATACTAAAACACGTTATGCTAAACAGTTAGATTTTACATACATTCAGAATTAGCGCATTGGATTCATAGAGGAAGACTATTTGCTTAAACAGAATGGAGTTAGTCAGTCAGAATGCTTAGACATTAGTAAGTACAGGTAGCGTGGCAGGGACAGGTGGGTGCATAGTTGTTAGTTGATAGCTTGGCTTCCCAAACTGTTACTGAGGTTAATGGTAGAGAGTAGGGAGCTTAGTGTATTGTAAGGAGGTTGCACAGAGGGCTAGAGGGGGGATTAGCCTAGAATTAGGCATGTGCATAGCCATGATTTGTTTAGGTGTTCTTTTAAGGACGCTTTAAAGAGAGGTAGGCTAGGAGTTTGCCTTGTCTTTGGTGGGAAGGAGTTCCATATTTTTGAGACAGAATATGAGTATAGAGATTTTCCTGAGTTTTTGGAGGGTTTGTAGATTCTGAGTAGATTTTTGTCCTCAGATCTGAATGGTCTGCTAGGATTGTATTGCTTAATTAGGTTTGCTAGGGCAGGACAGGCAGTGGATTTATAGATTAAGTTATGTTTCATAGTTAGGTGTGTCTTTGTTAACTGGTGTGATAATTCCAGCCAATTTAGTTCTTGCAGTGGTATACAGTGATGGTATGGTAAATGGAGTTCATAGGTTCATAGGTGTGTACTAGGCTAATAGCCCTGGAGCCTTTACAAGCCTTGCCCATAGAAGTGCCCTGGCAATGTGCCGCCCGACGTTAGTTCCCAGTGCCTCTATCAAGCAGAGCCACTGGAGTGATCACAAGTTTGAACTTTCTATTTCCCATCCACTCATCAAGATTTCTCTTGAAGAGGGCCAGTGAAGTGCTCTGCTTGACATGTATGGGAAGTCTATTCCAGAGCATGGGCAGTCTCTGGGTTATGAACCTGTCCCTCGAGTATGTTCTGTTGATTGCAGTAATGAGGTTAATGTCTCTGGAGCATGTGGTGTGGAGGGATTTGGATTTCTTTAGATGGAGCATTTCTAACAAAGCTGGGTCAGACATGGCTTTGTAAGTCAAGCAGAGATCGCCTCTTAGTAGATGATATGAGACAGAGAATAGCTGGCGTTTTTTTGAGTCTGTCCATGTAAAACATGTGTGTAAGGCCTAGGATCCTCTTTGTGAGGTAGTTTTGTGGCCTTTCCAGCTGTTGCAGGTGTTTAGTGAAGTACACGCCAAATGGGGCATTATACTCTATGATTGGTCTAATGAGGGAAGAGTAGAGAGAAATGATGACCTCTTTCTTCCTGGATGCAAAACCCTTGGTAATGAGATGTGCCACATAGAAGGACTTTCTGACCACAGTGGCAATGTGGTGAATGAAGGAGAGGTTGCTGTCAACCTGTGTCCCCAGATCTCTTATAATGCCATCAGTGTTCAGTGGGCTCCCATCGATGTAGTAATTAGTGGGAACTGAGTTTTTCCCAAAGGGGATGATGATGCATTTTTTGTCATTGAGCTTAAGGCCATGCTATCAACACCAGTCATTGGTCTCAGTGAGGCCTTTCTGTAGGATGTCTACATCACATGTGGAGTTAATAATGGCTCCCAGCTTGGTCAGCCAGAGCCCCTCCATGTTGGCCTGGACTTCTGAGAAGTAAATATCAAACAGGAGAGGACCCATGTCTGATCACTGTGGGACTCCACTCGTGACTGGTCGGCAGTCTGACTTATAGTCTGCTACTTTCACACTGTGGGTTCTATCTGTGAGCCAATTTGCAACCCATCTAAGGATATAGGGGTCGATGCCTAATTTGGTGAGTTTATCAATAATTCCTGAGTGGGTAACATTGCTCCATTTTAGCTTTGGAGGAGTTTTGCTGATTAGTTTGTGTACAGGAGCCATAGAATAGGGAGGGAAGCAGGAAGGTTTTTGCCAGGATTGTTGTTGTAAGGAATTATTTGTTTCTGTAAAGGCGTCCTATTTTTTATGTGTCTTCTTAATACTTTGTTGCATAGGAAGGTCAAAGTTGAGTTTGCTATCGATAATAATGCCTAACAGTTTCTTGAACATTTTCTATGATGGTTATGTCAGGTGTGAGGATGTTAAGTTGGTCTGGGTTGAAGATGGTATTTTTTGGGTAAAAGACTATGAGTTTTTTTTTTTTAGGATTTAGAAAAAGTTGTGCCTTTGTGAGCCAGGATTAAATTGCCGTGAAAGGTTGCTGGGTTTTGTTTTGTAGTTCAGGGTACGAGATGTACAGATTAAGGTCGAGTCATCTGCATACTGAATTAATGTTCCTGGGAAAGAGGCGGTGTGTAAGATATTTGTGAATATGTTATACAGTAAGAGACCTAGGATGGAGCCTTGGGGAATTCCTGTAGGGTTTGGTAATTTAGGGGAAGAGTTGGTCGGACCATTTTACTGCTTGCTTCTGATCTAGTAGATAGTTCTGGAACCCCTGAGGAGTGGTGCTAGAGCATCCTAGGTTGGATATGTTTCTAGAAGTAAATAGGTTCATAGGTTCATAGGTTGATATTAGGCTATCTGCCCTAGGGCATTTATAAGCCTAGCCAGAGTGTGTTTGGCTTTTGCCACCCTTTTAGATTAGTTGACTGTGCCTCTGTATAGTAGATCACAGAAGGTAGCCCTTTTAAGGTTAGTTTACTGTACCTCTGTCAATCAGGGACACAGAAGAGTTTCCAGGGGTAAACTTACGATCTCCCATCCACTCGTCAAGATTTCTCTTGAAGAGGGTCAGTGAGGGGCTCTGCCTAACATGGATAGGGATTTTGTTCCACAGTGAGGGGAGCTTCTGGGATATGAATCTGTCCCTCCAGCATGTCCTATTTATTTCTGTGCTGAGGTTCAAGTCCCTGGAACGTGTAGCTCTAAGGGATTTGGATTTCCTGAGGTGAAGCATGTCCATTAATTCTGGGTTAGACATGGCTTTATACGTCAGACACAGATCGCCTCTGAATAGGCGGTACGCAACTGAGTAGAGCTGGAGTTTCTTTAGCCGAACTGCATAGGGCATCTGTTTGAGCCCCTTGATCCTCTTGGTGAGATACTTTTGGGGTCTTTCCAGTTGCTGAAGGTGTCGGGTAAGGTACATCCAAAACAGGGCATTGTACTCAATTATGGGCCTGATAAGTGATGAGTAGAGGGGCACAATGACCTCTCTTGATCTAGATGTGAACCCTTTCGTGATAAGGTGGGCTATATAGAAGGTCTTTCTAACCACTTTGGCAACGTGATTGTCAAAGGAGAGATTGCTATCTACTTGGGTCCCCAAGTCCCTTATTACTTCTTCCGTGCTTAATGGATTGCCACCTATGTGGGTAAAGGGTGAGAAACCATGTTAAAAGCTTTTGAGAGGTCCAGGAATACTGCAGATATGAGATATCCCTTATCCCTGGTCCTGTTGATTGTGTCTGTCAAGGATAATAGTGCAGAGATGTGCTATGATCTGGCTGGAAGCCATGCTGTGTTTGAGGGAGCAGGTTGTTTTGGAGTAGGTACTTTACTAACTGCTGGTGGATACATCTTTCCATTATTTTAGATAGAGGGGAGAATATTGATATTGGGTGAAAATGGGATATTTCAGTGGAGTGTCCCCCTTTATGCATTGGTGTTATATGTGACAAATTCCGTAGTGCAGAGACAATGGCTTCTGAGAGGGATCTGTTTATGAGGATGCTAATGGGGTATGCGACTGAATCTGTGGTGAGTTTTAGGTATTGGGTTGGGGGGTCATCTCCTGATGTGAAGCAGGGTTTTAGCTTGAGCAGTAGTGTTTTTATTTTTGAGGTAGGTATGGGTTGGAAGGAGAAAGGAGTTATGGAGTTATTTGGTTGGTAGGTCATGTTTACATTTATGTGGGGGTGTCCTAAATAAGTTTTGGTGGTGAGAAGCTCTGCTACGGATTTTATGACGTATTTGTTAAACTGCTCTGCTATTTAGGATGGTGTTATTGGGTGATGGGGAGTGTTCCTTGCTTGTTCCTGGGTTGAGGAGGGTAGATATTGAGTCCCAGAATGTTTTTGGGGTTGTGTTTATGTTATAGCTGAAGGTCTGAGCAGTAGACGTTTTTACATTTTTCAACTAGTTTGGTTACCCTGTTACATAGTGTTTTAAAGACTTGGAGATTTTGTTGGGTTATATTATGTTTCCATTTAATCTCTAAGTTTCATGAGGTCAATGAATTTAGGTGTTATCCATGGGGCTTTTTTTTTGTCTTTACTGTTTTGCTTGTACAGGGGCAAGACTATCAAGTAGTTTCATGAATGTGGTACTGAAGTTTTGTATGGCATCGTTTAGAGGTAGAAATTTTAGGGGTGTCCAGTTTATATTTTGTAGTATGTTGTTAAGTGTTTGTTGGTTAAGTTTCATTGTCTTCTTCCTCGATTTTAGGCAATGTTTTTTGGAAGGTGGGTGGAAGTCCTGATGGCAAAAACTGGAAGATGGTCACTTAGTGAGTCTGAGAGTATGCCTGAGTAGGAGAAGCTAGCTGGGTGAGATACGAGGGTCCAGTTTAAGATGGAGTGGTTAGTGAAGTCTGTGTTGTATCTTGTAGGGCTTGTAATTAGTTGTTTGAAGCAGTATAGATTGATACGTGTGGTGGAGGAGTTTACATTGATGGATTGCCAATTTATGTTCCTATCGTCCAGGGTAACTGTCTTGACTTTAATGTTTTCAGATGTCCAGGATAGTATATCTTCCAGGACTGGCACGTTGTTTCTGGGTGGGATGTAAACTATGATGATACAGATTTTTTTGTGTTGTTAAGGTTTAGGGTGGTCATCAGTATCTCAGCATTATAGAATGTGGATATATGGTTAGGGTAGGGGGTAATGTTCAGTGAAGAGGGATATAGAAGAGCTATCCCCCCACCTTTCTTTTTTTGTCTGTCCCAACTGTATATGGTGAAATTGGGGGTATGATTTCAGTATCGTTTATGTTGGGATGTAGTGAAGTTTTGGTTAGGGCTAATATGTCTGGTTTATTTTGTTCAGTCCATGTATGCAGAGATGTTGTCTAATTGCATATACTTCTTAGGTTTATAGTAATTAGGTTTAAGATTTTGGAGTTTGATTGTGTGATTGGTCTGGGTGTATGTTTCCACTCTGTAGTACTTTCAATAACAGGTATGTGTACAGTGGATCGTTTTTAGTTTTGAGGTTTGGATTTAGGGTGGTAAAATGGGGTTTGATGGTTTACGTGGTTTTTATTTTGGCATTGAAGTTCTAATGGAGGGGATAATGAAATAGTTGAGGGGAGATATTGAAGTGGTGGGTTTGTTTTTGGAGTAGGTTGGTAGAAGAGGTGGTTGTGATGTAGCAGGTTGTCACTGTTTTATTTGAGTGTTGTGGCTAAGCTTAGATAAAATAGTAGTCAGATTAGAATGGATGTTGAAGGCAACATATTTTTGAGGTGTAGTGCATTATAGTGTATAGGGGGAAGAACTGAAAGTAGATAAGCTAGATTGATGTGAAAATTTAGCTTATGTAAAGTAAAGGGTTGGTATATGGTTGGCAGAATGAGTATGTGGAAATTGTCTCTGGACCTGCTAGTGAAATTGCAGATCTGGTGGAGTTGTACATAAAAATGGACTGTAGAGCTCATGTACTATACAGAGGATTTAAAGCCCAGGGATTCAAAGTATGCTAATTAAGTGTCAATATAAGCTATCACAGTACCTTTCAAGGAATCTTTATTTGAGGCAGAACATATTTTGATGTGCATTTTGCAATTATGGCACATCTTTTGTTATGGGGACGGGAGGGTTGGGAGAACTGATGACCGTTTAGTTTAAGTTTTCTGTTAATGCATTATGATAATCTCCAAAAATAAAGAATGATGCTATAAATGTCTTCAGCAAGGATGGTTCTAGAGTATTTACTTCTGTTATCTAAAAATCAGGGAACAAAACACTAGAGGCACTTACTTTCCCTCCTTGTCACCCCAAAACTGGTATCCTCCAGTGGTGAGATGGGGTATTTTCTGATAAGAGAAAGCAAAGTGCGTTCTTTTCCAAATACCTTTCACCTCCTGATAAGCTTGGGGAGCATGTGTCGGTAGTCCACTTCCTGTTGTGACATGTCCAACATACTCTTCCCCCTTCTCCTCACCTGTACATGCATCAATTACCTTCTTGAAGTCTGTTATAACATATCTCTAGTGAAGGAATATGCTCAGTGTGTGCCATGACCCAAGTCAGCGAGTGCCATGACCCAGGTCTTAGGTCTTCCCAACTGGATTTATCAAATGCAAAAGCTACCTAAACTTGGATCCTTCATTAAATTGTATATTACCTAGAACACCTTGGCTATGGGGCAGCACCATCTGATGTAATCCTTGACCTTTTCATATAGTGTCCTAAAGACTTACCGTAGCTCACAAAGTTAAAAGCCACCACCTAAGTGCCCCTCCCTCACCTCCAGTTTCTTCCTCCCTTTTGCCGGAGGTGCTGCTAAGTATAATATAGTGTACAACACTACTACCACGATGACACTTGCTTTAAGTTTTGTAGCTGGGGTGTATAATATAGAGCATTTTTAGCTGGATTGAATTTTAGATATTTTGTGATCCAATATTATGAGTTTTCAGTGTAGTAGTTTGTGCTTTCATTGCTTTTAGATATGTTGAGATTTGATATTTTGAGTTTTACATATTTCACAACATGCTCATTTATATATGTATATATAGAAAGAGAGATAGAGAGAGAGAGACAGACAGAGACAGAAACACAGAGAAAGATACAGGGAGTAAAAGAGATATTCAGGACCTCTACTGCTAATATGACCGACAGTAAAGCAGTGGGTATCTACTGTGGGCACTGTTCACTTCCCTCACTCCACACCTTATTCTTACCACCACAGTCCTCTGTGTCCTACTGTCTCACAGTGCTATATTCTACTTTCTCAGTGCTGTTTTTAAGGCCTTCATTTGTCCTGTGTGGGACAGGGTAATACACCTTGTTGAAGTCCAGGTAAATCAGATATATTCATAGTCAGCTTTCAATTTCTCTTCTAAACCACTCATAAAACTAGAAAATGTGTGACTGACAACTCCTTCTGACTATGAACTTACGTTGGTTGCTAATGTTGACAATATTCTTCTCTAAGAAACCAACCAGCCATTACCATGGGACTTTCTACATGACCTACACTGTTATCAGTATTAGACTAATTGGCCTGAAGTTTCTGAGACTTTTCCTGCCCACCTCTCCTATTCGAAGGTTACTATAGCTGGTATCTTCCTTTCCATAGGAATCTCCACTTAGGCCAGTGAAATTAGAGGAAAGAAAAATACTTGTGCAAAAAAAAACTGTCAAAAGCTTCAAATGCAGATTTGTGTTCATTAATACAACCGATCCATAAAAAACGTTATATAGACCAAGAAACTTTGGGCCATTTGGAAAAAGGAGCGACAGAGGAAGTGCAAAAAATATCAAGAACAAAAGCTGAAGATGTTTGAAAAGTATATAAAAAAGAAACATGGACAAGGGAAAGAAAAAGAGATTTGATATGGTTCAACATTTATGCAAAGGGGAAAGCCAATCTTCTCAATACAAAAAAGCAGCTCCAAAGATATTTGAAGAGAAATACAGGCAAAGGCACCCAGTGATGGAAAATTTTACAATACAAAAAATAAGTTCACGAAGGGGGGACATAGAAGAGAGGATCATTAAAGCAGAAGTTAAAGAAATAGAAGCTGAACTTATGGAATACCAACAAAGTGAAGAATTTAGTGTAGAAAATCTAACACAGGTTATGTCACAGCATGATGAAACAATGAGTTCCCAAAGAAAGAAGAAACAGAGTGGGAGACATCAGAAGAAAAAATGTAGACATGGGAAAGAAAAAGAGATTTAATATGATGCAATATTTATGCAAAGGAGAAAGCAAAACTAATCAATACAAAAATCAGCACCAAATATATTTGAAGAGAAATACAGGCAGAGAAATCAGATATGGAAAATTTCACAATAAAAAAAAAAATAAGAAAACAAAGGGGAAGTAGAAAAAAAGGATTAGTAATGGAAAAGTTAATGGAATAGAAACTAAAGAAATTAAGGAAAAACAAGTGGAACAGGAATCACCTGATCACTTGCCGCATGAAGATACTCTGGAGCCTTCTGTAAAAAAACAGTACAAAAGTTCAGTTGGAATTGCACAGCAAGGGAATGAACAGGAGACTGTGGCAACTCTGATGCAGTCAATGTTATGGAGTGATAGGCCAGTGAGTTTCCATATGAAAGAGCAACGGATGAGACAGGATGAAACTGAATGTGGCAAAGGAAGATGCTCTGGAACTTTCTATAGAATTCCTGCTGGAAATGGAGATCATAGAATGTGCCATCAGTTTAGAAGAAAATGATCTAAGTAAAGAGTTGCTTGATTTAATACAGATGGATTGACATATTAAGATCGATGAAAGAAATAGATTACTGAAAGTCAGTCAGACCCAGAATTTTAGGAGTCTGATAAAACAAATGAACAGAGTAATCAAGGCTATTAACAGAAACACATGCGAAATAACAGAAGTAAATAGGATACATTACTGTGCAGCTAAATTGATAACAGATAAATTCTTACCACAAAAAAGCCATAAAGTTAAGGAAGGGAAGAAATCAAATGCTATGATAGAAGCATCAGAACAGAGAAGCAATTAAGACAAGAAGTATCACTGTTAGAAGAGTATAGAAGAAGAAAAAATCTGCAAAAATACTTAGAAAGATGTGCTAAAACCAAAGCGCAGTATCAGAACAAACCAGGATCTATCAACCACTATTACAAATAATAAGCTAAAGATATCAGCACAGGAAGAAAAATGTAGAATATATGCAGATAAATATAAAGAAAAAATACAAAACAAAAACATTCATTGATGATCAAAAAGTTTTATAAAGAATTGGGAAACAAAACAAAAGGAATAGAAAAACTGCCAAAAAAGAAGAAATGGACACATTTTGGTGAAATGTCTGAAGACCCTGTGGAACATAACAAAGACGCTTAGTGAATAGAAGTAAAAGAAACAGCAGAAGTTCAAATGTACACTATATGAAATGGGACAAGGTAACAGCCAGAAAATTTAAAACAAAATTAAGAAAAGCTCCTAACTAGAAACCCCCATGGTTCAGATGCAGTACCTGACCTCTGGATAAAGGTATTACCATCTTTCCATGAAGATTTAACCCTGAGTAAGAACTACTTAGTGTGCATCCTGACTAGACACCAACCTGGTTAACAACAAGAAAAATGATACTCCGTAAGAGTGACCCTGTACGCTGTCCTAAAACTATAGACGGATAACTTCTCTTCTGATGATGTATAAACTTTATACCGAAATTGTTGTTGAAAGGGTTTACAGCCATTTACAGTCATTTAGAAGAAAACTCAATCTTGGCAATAGAACAAAAGAGTAACAAAAGAAAGTCATATGGAGCAAAGGGTCATTTGTTACCTAATGAAGTCATAATGGAGATTTGTAAAAGGGATAGATTACAACATCACACATTCATGGGTAAAGGAGCTCTTACAGATGTAAAAGATACACCCCACATTGACCAATTACATTAAAGCGACCTTGAAACAGTGGCAAACCACTCTGCAGCTAAGCCATAATAAAGGATCGCATGGAGAAAAATTCAAAAGGAGATATTCCAGGGTGACTCTTTGTCACATCTGCTCTTTTGTCCTGCCCTTAATCTGCCAGTTTAACAGATTAGGTCATGTTTACAATTTGGCTCCCAGAAATCAACAAAGTGCAAAGACTTCTCATCTCATTTTTGTGAGTGATTTAAAACTCTATAGTTTATCAGAGGAGGAACTGAAAGCACAACTGCACTTTCTCAGATGATATAAGAATGTCATTTGGGCTCAATAAATGTTCAAAAGCAACATTTAGAGCAGGAAAGTTGCAGCACCAAGAAAATATCAGTCTAGTACAGGAATGTAATATAGAAGAAATTGAGCAGGAGGGAGTGCATAAATATTTTGAAATTGATGAATGATCAACAATAAAACATGAACAAATGTGAACAAAACTCTGTAAGGAATATTTTATAAGACTAAAATTAATACTGAAAACAGCCCTGACATCTAGGAACAAAGTCCAAGCTATAAACTAATTTGCTCTTCCTGCTCTGACTTACAGTTTTGAAGTGGCCGAATGACCCCAAAAGATATAGGATCAGTTGGACAAGAAAACAAGAAAAATTCTTCATGCTTATCAAATTACATATAAAAATCAGTGTATAGCAACATTATATATTCTTCATTCTGAAGGAGGTACGGGACTCTTCAAAACTGATTACCTGTATAGATCTGCAATCATAGGACTGCATACGTACCTGCTGAGTTCACCAGATCCAAACATAGTGAAAGTTTTTAAAGAATGAGATGGGCAAATCAAGATGCTTAGTTTAGCAGAAGCATATTGGTGTCAAGCGGGAATGGAATTTAAATCAGAAGTAGACAAAAATGAATGCACAATAAAAAAAGAAAGAAAGAAAGAATATAAGAAGACCCAGATGAGAAGGAAAGAAATGTGTTAAATACATAAATATAGATGCAAGTACAGAAAACTCCTGGAACAACCTCATGTTTATCAAGATCTGATGCAGGAATGGTTAAGGAGAGGTGAATTTAAACCAAGGGATGAAAAGATTAATATTTGTGGTCCAGGACAGAGGATTACATACATGTTGGTTTACAATAATATTGGTGGTCCAGGACAGAGGATTACATACATGTTGGTTTACAATAATATTGGTGGTCCAGGACAGAGGATTACACACATGTTGGTTTACAATAATATTGGTGGTCCAGGACAATGGACTACATACATATTGGTTTACAATAATATTGGTGGTCCAGGACAATGGATTACATACATGTTGGTTTACAATAATATTGGTGGTCCAGGACAGAGGATTACACACATGTTGGTTTACAATAATATTGGTGGTCCAGGACAGAGGATTACATACATGTTGGTTTACAATAATATTGGTGGTCTAGGACAATGGATTACATACATGTTGCTTTACAATAATATTGGTGGTCCAGGACAGTGGACTACATACATATTGGTTTACAATAATATTGGTGGTCCAGGACAATGGCTTACATACATGTTGGTTTACAATAATATTGGTGGTCCAGGACAGTGGACTACATACATGTTGGTTTACAAAGTGCATTGATCATGTGAAAGAAACAGACAAATGCAAGTTTTGTAAAACAGAACGGGAAACAGTCCCACATCTTGTTGCTGGGTGTGATACACTAATAGCAGAAGGCCTGTTGACTGAAAGGCATAACAATGCGACAAGACTGTTGTATTGGGGATTGTGCAAACATTACAAAAGTAGCTGTGAAGCACTGAAAACATGAGCCACAAAGCATTATAGAGAATGATAAAGTTTATATCACATATGCTCACCCATTACCAACAGTTCAAAAAACAGATACAAGAAAAAAACAGATATAGTAGTCCATGAAAAGAAGACAAAAGTAGCATTGATCATTGAAATTGCTATACCTAGTGATTACATTGTTTTAAGTACAGAGACACATAGATTATAAACTACCAGGATCTGCAGGCAGAAATCAGGGCAATATGGGAATGATACCCAGACAGTTCCAATAGTAGCAGAAGCAATGGGTCTTATAATAAAGAATTTAGAGTCTTATTTAGATATGTTGCTGATACATGTAACTGTATGAATTACAGAAAGAGTCAGTTCTGGGCACATTGTGGGTGCTGGGAAGAGCCCTTTGGACTAACATCAAAGACTGAAAAATACTAATTTCATGACCTTTATCATACTTTGACTTAAGAATGGGGGTCCATTCTTGTCATGATACTAGAAACCCCAAAAGCTTGGAGAAATTAAACCGAGAGAAGCCAGTGATCTATTAAAGATTGTTTCCACCAGATCTGTTAGCAAACTGTGTCACTGTAGTGATGCAGAGCAATAAATCCCTAGCAATGGCTAAGGTGAACCAAGTTTGATTTACGGCTTGGACATCCAATGGACTGACAGGGCATGGGGTGGCATGCCTGTGCTAGGGAGGGGGATAATGCTAAAGATAATTTGAAGCTCTGGTGCAGGCAAGGACTTGGAAGCATTGATGTTAGGCTTGAAGGCTGAGGGAACTAAGTAGCCATGTCTACTTTGCAGCCAGAAGTAGCTTATGTATTTGGCAAGGTCCTCTTGTAGACTGTCCCAGTCTACATCCATGAGTGATGTCAACCCTGGACTGGGGTGGGGTGTTAGGTCATCAGAATAGTCCCACATTGGATTAATGATGGGTGCTCTGCAAAGTCCATGTCACATGCTTGACTAGAAGGGAATCTAGTACTTGTAGCCTGCGCAAGGAGGCAGGGAGTTCCTAGAAGTGTGTTTTCTCCTAGAAGGGAGACCCTCTTAGCATGGGAAAACTGGGGATCCACCACAGTGAAACTTGCAGTTGGAGGTAACTGGTTCAGCAGTAGGGGCTTGACTGTTAGTGATTGGGAAAGAGGAAAAAAGATGCATTAGTAAATTTTTCAGATTCCTGAGGACCCTGTGACACAGCTAGTGTGGCACTCTGACTGATTCTTCCCTAATACAGCACATTTCCTTTCTAGCTTCTTTCTGTAGCCTGGTATCCAGTCACTGCTCTTTCAAGTCTGCACCAGCTTCCGCTTAGCATAACATGCAGCCATACATTTCCTTTGTGAACTCTGAGGAAATACATTTGTTAAAAGCCTTTACTTGTTCAATGCCGTCTATGATCTCTCTCTTCTCCTCATTCAACCTGCCTGTACCTGCTCTACCTTCCCTTCCTTCTAGCCACTGTGTACCTACAAAAAGCCTTTCTTCCCCTTGTCCATCTTTTCTGCCAGTCCCCTTTGTTGGTCTCATGTCTTTTTCTACTTGTGCTTGATTATTCCATATTTTCACAGTTTAGTACAGAAACTTAAGATTGTCTTATTGACCTAGACCCTACAGAATTCCCAGGTTTGATTCCCACAGCCCTCCTTCCCTACTGTTTACCTCTGAGCAGTCATTTAATGACACTGCTCCTGAGATGCCCCTGTAAGGAGACTGTGTGTGCAGTGGGCTTACTCAGTTATCAAATGCCACTTTCCATTCACCTCTTTTATGCCCTTACTGCTAGCCTTGCATTCCTGTGTAGACACATTAAACGTCTCTTTTTCCCTTTTTATCTCATCCATAGTCCCCTGCCCGTAATCCAGATGACTTTTTCTCTGATCCATTTCCATAGCAAGTTCTGCCTCTCAGTTTTTCTCTAGTCCCTTAACTCATCTTTGATTGTCTCCCAGATTCAGCATACGTACCCCTATGGAATTCTACACATTTCCTTTATAACGTTGTCTCTTCCTTAGTCTGAATGACATAGCAGCATGGTTATTATTGCTTACTGATGCCCTCAGTAGGATATCGCTGACCTCTACCTTGGTTAGGACGACACCCAAGATTCTGCCCTTTCTACGACAGACCCACAATGATTGGCTACACCTCAAATGATCTAAGACTTCAGTTAATTTCACTGTGTCAGCGTTGATCCGCTGGAAGTCCTCGCTTCCTCTTGCAGGTTCTGATTTCCCATGAGCATTGTTCTCCTGCTGCTCTTGTCCCACTTTTTGATTCTCTTCCCAAGTCTCTGATCCTCCGCTCATGATGACTCCTGGGTCTGATGCATTTATCACTTCACTGGTACGGACTTCTTTTTCCTGTTCCTAAAATGCAGAAGCACCTCCCCTAGCTTCTGACCTTCTCTGCATCCCCACTTCCTGCACAGGATGGTGCACCTCCCCCCCTCTATCTTGACATGTGAGCTCCCCATTATGCAGATTACTGTACCCCCTCCATCCTGCCTCTTGCTATCATTCCTATATAACCTACACCTTGGCACATTCATGCCCCACCTCCTCTTGTCATT
>NC_056744.1:1760729703-1760757203 GCF_019279795.1 Protopterus annectens | reverse complement strand
TACAGTACTCAGACTCACAGCCACACAACAGGCCTTCCTAATACAGTGCTCAGACTCACAGCCATACAACAGGCCTCCCTAATACAGTACTCAGACCCACAGCCAGACAACAGGCCTCCCTAATACAGTACTCAGACTCACAGCCACACAACAGGCTTCCCTAATACAGTACTCAGACTCACAGCCACACAACAGGCCTCCCTAATACAGTACTCAGACTCACAGCCACACAACAGGCCTCCCTAATACAGTACTCAGACCCACAGCCAGACAGCAGGCCTCCCTAATACAGTACTCAGACTCACAGCCATACAACAGGCCTCCCTAATACAGTACTCAGACCCACAGTCAGACAACAGGCCTCCCTAATAGAGTACGCAGACTCACAGCCACACAACAGGCCTCCCTAATACAGTACTCAGACTCACAGCCACACAACAGGCCTCCCTAATACAGTACTCAGACCCACAGCCAGACAGCAGGCCTCCCTAATACAGTACTCAGACTCACAGCCATACAACAGGCCTCCCTAATACAGTACTCAGACCCACAGTCAGACAACAGAGACTCACAGCCACACAACAGGCCTCCCTAATACAGTACTCAGACTCACAGCCACACAACAGGCCTCCCTAATACAGTACTCAGACTCACAGCCACACAACAGGCCTCCCTAATACAGTACTCAGACCCACAGCCAGACAGCAGGCCTCCCTAATACAGTACTCAGACTCACAGCCATACAACAGACCTCCCTAATACAGTACTCAGACCCACAGTCAGACAACAGGCCTCCAGACTCACAGCCACACAACAGGCCTCCCTAATACAGTACTCAGACTCACAGCCACACAACAGGCCTCCCTAATACAGTACTCAGACCCACAGCCAGACAGCAGGCCTCCCTAATACAGTACTCAGACTCACAGCCATACAACAGGCCTCCCTAATACAGTACTCAGACCCACAGTCAGACAACAGGCCTCCCTAATAGAGTACGCAGACACACAGCCACACAATAGGCTTCCCTAATACAGTACTCAGACTCACAGCCACACAACAGGCCTCCCTAATACAGTACTCAGACTCACAGCCATACAACAGGCCTCCCTAATACAGTACTCAGACTCACAGCCATACAACAGGCCTCCCAAATACAGTACTCAGACTCACAGCCACACAACAGGCCTCCCTAATACAGTACTCAGGCTCACAGCCACACAACAGGCCTCCCTAATACAGTACTCAGACCCACAGCCAGACAACAGGCCTCCCTAATACAGTACTCAGACCCACAGCCAGACAACAGGCCTCCCTAATACAGTACTCAGACTCACAGCCAGACAACAGGCTTCCCTAATACAGTACTCAGACCCACAGCCAGACAACAGGCCTCCCTAATACAGAACTCAGACCCACAGCCAGACAACAGGCCTCCCTAATACAGTACTCAGACTCACAGCCACACAACAGGCTTCCCTAATACAGTACTCAGACCCACAGCCAGACAACAGGCCTCCCTAATACAGTACTCAGACTCACAGCCATACAGCAGGCCTCCCTAATACAGTACTCAGACCCACAGTCCTCCCTAATAGAGTCCAATGAGACACACAGCCACACAATAGACAGTACTCAGACTCACAGTCACACAACAGGCCTCCCTAATACAGTACTCAGACTCACAGCCATACAACAGGCCTCCCTAATACAGTACTCAGACTCACAGCCATACAACAGGCCTCCCAAATACAGTACTCAGACTCACAGCCACACAACAGGTCTCCCTAATACAGTACTCAGACTCACAGCCACACAACAGGCCTCCCTAATACAGTACTCAGACCCACAGCCAGACAACAGGCCTCCCTAATACAGTACTCAGACCCACAGCCAGACAACAGGCCTCCCTAATACAGTACTCAGACTCACAGCCAGACAACAGGCTTCCCTAATACAGTACTCAGACCCACAGTCAGACAACAGGCCTCCCTAATACAGAACTCAGACCCACAGCCAGACAACTGGCCTCCCTAATACAGTACTCAGACTCACAGCCACACAACAGGCTTCCCTAATACAGTACTCAGACCCACAGCCAGACAACAGGCCTCCCTAATACAGTACTCAGACTCACAGCCATACAACAGGCCTCCCTAATACAGTACTCAGACCCACAGTCAGACAACAGGCCTCCCTAATACAGTACACAGACACACAGCCACACAATAGGCTTCCCTAATACAGTACTCAGACTCACAGCCATACAACAGGCCTCCCAAATACAGTACTCAGACTCACAGCCACACAACAGGCCTCCCTAATACAGTACTCAGACTCACAGCCACACAACAGGCCTCCCTAATACAGTACTCAGACCCACAGCCAGACAACAGGCCTCCCTAATACAGTACTCAGACCCACAGCCAGACAACAGGCCTCTCTAATACAGTACTCAGACTCACAGCCAGACAGCAGGCCTCCCTAATACAGTACTCAGACCCACAGCCAGACAACAGGCCTCCCTAATACAGTACTCAGACCCACAGCCAGACAACAGGCCTCCCTAATACAGTACTCAGACTCACAGCCAGACAACAGGCCTCCCTAATACAGTACTCAGACCGACAGCCAGACAACAGGCCTCCCTAATACAGTACTCAGACCCACAGCCAGACAACAGGCCTCCCTAATACAGTACTCAGACTCACAGCCAGACAACAGGCTTCCCTAATACAGTACTCAGACCCACAGCCAGACAACAGGCCTCCCTAATACAGTACTCAGACCCACAGCCAGACAACAGGCCTCCCTAATACAGTACTCAGACTCAGCCACACAACAGGCCTCCCTAATACAGTACTCAGACTCACAGCCACACAACAGGCCTCCCTAATACAGTACTCAGACTCACAGCCACACAACAGGCCTCCCTAATACAGTACTCAGACCCACAGCCAGACAGCATGCCTCCCTAATACAGTACTCAGACCCACAGCCAGACAGCAGGCCTCCCTAATACAGTACTCAGACCCACAGTCAGACAACAGGCCTCCCTAATACAGTACGCAGACACACAGCCACACAACAGGCTTCCCTAATACAGTACTCAGACTCACAGCCACATAACAGACCTCCCTAATACAGTACTCAGACCCACAGCCAGACAACAGGCCTCCCTAATACAGTACTCAGACCCACAGTCAGACAACAGGCCTCCGACACACAGCCACACAACAGGCTTCCCTAATACAGTACTCAGACTCACAGCCACACAACAGGCCTCCCTAATACAGTACTCAGACCCACAGCCACACAACAGGCCTCCCTAATACAGTACTCAGACCCACAGCCACACAACAGGCCTCCCTAATACAGTACTCAGACTCACAGCCATACAACAGGCCTCCCTAATACAGTACTCAGACCCACAGTCAGACAACAGGCCTTCCTAATACAGTACTCAGACTCACAGCCACACAACAGGCCTCCCTAATACAGTACTCAGACCCACAGCCACACAACAGGCCTCCCTAATACAGTACTCAGACCCACAGCCACACAACAGGCCTCCTTAATACAGTACTCAGACTTACAGCCAGACAACAGGCCTCCCTAATACAGTACTCAGACTCACAGCCAGACAACAGGCCTCCCTAATACAGTACTCAGACCCACAGCCACACAACAGGCCTATACATATATCTCCTTACTCTCTTCTTCACTCGCTTCCTTACTTCCATCAGTTTCCCTCCTCTAGTTGCCTCTATAAATATACCATAAACCTGCTTTTCTCTCATTTCATATTGCAATTCCAGTTTCAATTATACTAACTTACTTTAAATTTCTCTATAAACTGGCTAAAATTTCCTTAAATATTTAATTCTTGTCATATAACTTGGATCTATTCTTAACCAATCTGTTCATATCACATCTAATTTGGTATAATTAGTTAAATTGTAGTTTATTTTTGTATTATTTTTGGAGGTTTTTGGGTAAGTTCATAGGTTCATAGGTAAGTACTTGGCTAATGGTCCTGGAGCCAATGCAAGCCTAGCCCAATAGTGTTCCCAGTCATATGGCTTACTAGACGTTAGTTCTCTGTGCTACTATCTAGCAATGCGATTGAAGTGATCCCTGGGGTGAATTTCCTATTTCCCATCCACTCATCAAGATTTCTCTTGAAGAGGGCCAGTGAGGTGCTCTGCTTGATGTGAATGGGGAGTTTATCCCAGAGTATTGAAAGTCTCTGGGTTAGGAACCTATCCCTCCAGCAGGGTCTATTTAATGTGCTGATAAGGTTGAGGTCTTTAGAGCAAGTAGCATGGAGGGACTGGGATTTTTTCAGATGAAGCATGTCTAGCAAACCTGAGTCAGACATGGCTCTGTATGTCAAGCAGAGATCGCCTCTAAGCAGGTGATATGAGATGGAGTAAAGTTTAAGTTTTTTAAGTCTATTTGCATAAGGCACATGTTTGAGTCCTAAGATCCTCTTTGCGAGAAACTTCTGTGGCCTTTCCAGTTATTGGAGGTGTCTAGTAAGGTACATGCCAACTGGGGCATTGTACTCTATAATGGGTCTGATGAGGGCTGAGTAGAGAGAGATAATTACTTCTTTTTTCCTGGATGAGAACCCTTTTGTGATGAGATGTGCCACGTAGAAGGGTTTCCTAACTATAGTGGCAACGTGGTTGTCGAAGGAAAGATCACTATCTACCTGTGTCTCTAGATTCCTTATAACACCTTCAGAGTTAAGTGGGTTCCC
Source organism: Protopterus annectens (assembly GCF_019279795.1). Taxonomy (NCBI): domain Eukaryota; kingdom Metazoa; phylum Chordata; order Ceratodontiformes; family Protopteridae; genus Protopterus; species Protopterus annectens. The sequence goes on along the minus strand of NC_056744.1, from coordinate 1,760,752,438 downwards.
TTCGATATGGTAGTTTGTGGGCACCGTGTTTTTTCCAAAGGAAATGATGCATTTTTTGGCGTTGAGCCTAAGCCATGGTTTTGGCACCAGTCGGTTTCCTTTAGGCCTTTTTGTAGGATGTCCATATCAGCTTGAGAATCAATAATATCTCCCAGTTTGCAGTAATCCATGAATTTGGTTAACCAGAGTCCCTTGGTGATGGCTTGAACTTCACAGAAGTAGATACCAAATAGGAGAGGACCCAGAACTGATACCTGTGGGACTCCACTTGTAACTGCCCGGTAGTCAGATTTGGAGTCAGCTACTTTCACCATGTGGGTTCTGTCAGTGAGCCAGTCGGCAACCCACCTAGTGATGTATGGGTTAATGCCCAGATTAGTGAGCCTATCAATGATTCCAGAGTGTGGGATGGTGTTAAAGGCTTTGGCTAGATTGAGGTAGGCTGTGTGGACAGCCTTGCCTTCATCCACTGCACTGGTGACAGATTTGAAGAAGTCTATCAGACTGAGCAGACATGATCTGCCTTTCACAAACTCAAACTGTGTGGGGTTCAGGGTTTGAACGTTCCCTATATTCTTATTTATAAGATCCATAATAATACGTTCCATAGCCTTACAGATCAGGCTCGACAAGCTAATGGGACAGTAGTTCCCAGGGTCAGTAGTCACACCCCCATTCTGGAGTGGGATGACTGTAGCAGTACACTATTCAGTGGGGACAAAGCCAGAACTGATGGTGTAGTTGAACAGGTCACTTAAGTGTGGTGCCAGTTCTTTTTGTAGATCATGTAGGACACAACCCGCTATATTATCTGGTCCCATGGAAGCTGTATTCTTAGCTTTGGTCAGTGCGGTTTCTACTTGTGCAGTCATGATAATAGGGAGTTGGTACTCCTTGGGTATGTGGATGGGCCTTTTGTGGGGTGAGGGCAGAGTAAAGTTCACACTAAACCTGCCTCCCAAGATACTGGCAATATCAGTTGGTTCAGTATAAGTGCTGCTATTGTGCTGTAGCTCAGAGTAAATCTGTGTATTATTTTGCAGATTCGGTGGTGGTGCTCCGGTAGCATTGTTGCCTCACAGTAAGACATTATCCTGTTCGATTCTCAGCTAGACAGTCTTCTGTGTGGAGACATGCGTGAATGGGTGTACCCTCATTGAAAGTTGTGCATCAGGGCTGGCAACTCGGCAAGTAAAAATCTACTGCCAATCATTAGTGGACCGGAGTTCTGCTGTGGTGACCCCTAATCAGGAAAAGCCAAAAGACACAACATTATGCAGATTCTTGACATAACTAAAGAATGCCTTGTGGTTGTCCTTAGTATCTGTAGCAATTTTGCTTTTGTAACTAGCTTTGGTAGATTTGATGAAGGATCTCAGTTTTTTACTGAGCTTTCCAGGGGGATTTTTCAAGTCATCAGAATTTACCCCTTTTTGCAACAGTGTTTTCCTTCTGTTGTAGAGTTTTTTAATGGCAGGGGTCCACCAGATTGGTTTCCTTTTTGTAGAGGAGAGCATCTTGGTTCTGTTTGGTATGGCCCTATCTATGCAATTGTGAAAGTGCTCATACAGTGCCTAGGTGTACGATTCAGCAGCCATACTCCCATTCCCCATTTCTATGGATGATGTGAAGCTTGCCACTTCTGTCCTTAGAAGCTCAACATTATCTTTGGAGAAGTTTTTCACTGTGGTTTCCTTTTTCAGGGATGGGGGTGGGATTTGGATATCAATGGTGATTAACTTGTGGTCAGATCTGACCAGGAAGGGGTTTATGAAAGGAGTAGAGCAGCAGTCCCCCATGTTTGTAATGACTAGGTGAAGAATGTTGTTTCCCCTAGTGGGGGTGAGGATCAGTTGGTCCAAGGCATTGGAGTTGATAAATTCCAGGAAACATTGGGCAAAAGAGTTGGAGCAGGAGTAGTTGTTCCAGCTAATGGAAGGGTAGTTAAAGTCTCCCAGAATAATGGTATTAGGCTGGACCTTGATGTTTTCCAAAGTATCCAGAAATGCAGAGTGGGAGTCCTGGGACATTGTGGGGGATCTATAGCAGGCTACAACATGGACTGCAGTTTTGTCCAGTGGTAACTGTACCTGAAGTATTTCTGATGCATTATGTTGTGCAAGAAGTCTGGAGGTGTGTGTATCTTTTATGAAGATGGATACACCTCCACCTTTGGGGGTTCAGTCATCACATCCCTTAGGACTATGGTTCAAATTTGGGGGCCGAAAGGTGTGATATGCATTGTAACCTGGTAGTGCAGGGGTGCTCTAAGGAGCCTTGAACCATGTCTCTGTTACTGCACAGATGTCGATGTTCTCCAGTTTGAGGAGTGACTCGAGTGAATGCATTTTGAGGTTTAGACTTGTAGCATTGAGTAACATAACCCTTAGGATGCATTTACTAGCAGATGTTATGGTGGTAAATTTGTCTTCAGGGCATTGCCTAAAAAAGGCACTATAGGGGTGTCAAGGGCCTTGGTCAGTATTCAAAATCCCAGAGGTGACAGATGCAGGCCATCTCTGGCAAAGCATCGAGGTCTGTCTATCATGTCATCCCAAGCAGATAGATACTGGATCCCCTTTGAATGACACCAGAAACTTAGCCAATTATTGAAGTCAATCATTTTCTGCTTGCACTAAGGTATCATTCTTGGTGACGGTAGGATGCTACTCAAGGCTAGGGTCATACCTGCCTGAGCTACAAGATCAGAGAGATCTTCCATGTCACTTTTCATGTAGTCCAGGGAGGTACATCTTAGGTCATTCACACCAACATGTATGATGACGGAGTCATATTTGTACTCGCTCTGGAGAGACCCAAGTGCATGTGCAAGTAGTAGAGTAACTGCCCTTGTGAGCCATTTTAAGCCTAACCCATTTCCCTTCTTTTAAAGGTGAGAGTCAAACCCTGTACCTTGTGCCTGTGAGGTAAACATCTTAGCTTTTATTCCAACCCCACTCCCTTAAAATGATTTATTATACTTTGGAACATTTCTTCCCAGGCCTTCACTGAAAATGGGCTCCTGCTGTCTGACTTTTCTGGTAATCAAATGTCAATAAATGAATAAACAAACTCATCAGTTGCAATTCTTTAAAGAAAATGTCAATTCAAATGTCTGGTCTCAACTATGAAATCATGTTTCTTACAAATTCCAAGAAGCACTTGTCAAATGCTAAATTTTATTCATTTTTCTAGCCATCAGAATTTTGCCATTTAGACATGAATTAGTGTAATACACAGTAAACATAACATGGTATGGGAACATGTGAAGAATCTAATTTATCCACTAAGTAATGTGTAGGTCTTAACAATGTATGTACAATTTTTTTTCACCTCAGTTTGCTTGACTGAACATAATGACTTAGTTTTTATACTTGCGGTAAATTTTAAAACAAAAAACAATGTTTTCACAAATGTTATTATGCGAAACTGTCTTTCTAATGCTGTGATAAAACATTCAAAGTATATCATTTTGATATACCTAAATTCAGTTGCTGTGTTTCAAAATGTCATGGTTTATGCATATTCCTTTTCTGTTTTTATTTATTAGCTAGTCCCATGGTCATACTTTGCAGTCAGAGAGCACTAAAAATCATAATTGTGGTATGTAAAATAGTTATCTGCTGTTTTTGTACTGGATTTTCCTGGATACAGCCTAGGCCAGTTGTAACTCAGAATTTAGATAACCTTATAGCAAAATCTATAATGTCCTCCTAGAGTTAGTTCATATCCAATGGTCAGTGGCCATCGATTGAAGTCTGAAATAATGTAGCATTAGTTGTGATGTAAAGACAGAAAAAAGGAACTCACTTCTTAATCCATAATACCACTGTCCCTGGAAGAAGATACAGTCATGTTGCTTATTTCAATCTTTGGAATAACCTGTTTGGAAGTACGATTAGCAGTAATGGCTAATGGCTCAAGTTTTCTGCCTCTAGCCGTCACACTTTTAGCCAGTTCTAATCCTGACTTGTCAGAGCAAGACAGTGGAGTTGACAGCTCATTGTATCTGCCAGTCACATCTTTAAGTGGTTAGCATGTCTGCTGTTAAACTTCATCATACCTAGAGGTAATAGATACACCCTGTTCTTGGCATGATTTTTTCTTTTCATTTTCTGAGTCCAGAGTTCCCCAAAACTCACACTTAACTTTGATGATACTGCATGCGCAAAAAAAGTCACTTTAATTCTTGTGATGAATTTCACTCAATGTATTAACTCTTAACTGAACTAAACTCTCACACTCAATGGGTCTAGATGATTTGTTTTAGATGCTGTATTAATTTATACAACTGTACAGCTGTTTTTTTTTCATGAGCTGTCATCTGTCATATACATTTTTGTTAAAATATTATATAAAAATATATTATAAATCATACATATAGTATTCGAAAGTATGAGTTCTTGTTTCATTTTATTTCTACTGATGTCAGATGTTTTCTGTATGACATAGATTTGTATATGATCTGAATGTCATTTAATTTGTATTTTGCTACTGTTTTTATTTGTCTACTTTATGCCTATCTTCATTTGAGGAGTTTCTGTCATATCCAGATAGTCTGTAAACAATAGACTAAAGGATGAAAGGAAGACAAAAAAAAATCAATCAGTCAATCATTGAAAGTCAGTGGACTCTTCTTGCACCTGTTTGTCATCATTCAAACCATCATAGGCTATTCTATGGTCCTTACATCATTCCCATAGCTGACCTTAGGCATAGGCCAACTAGGCGGCCCCCTAGGGCGTCGCTCTAGCAGGGGCACTTTTCCAGTAATCTGAATGGTGTAGGTAGACCAGAATGGGAGCACCGGGTGGTATGGGGGGATCCTGTGGAGACCATTTGCCTAGGGCACCAGTTGACCAAAGGCCGGTCCTGATCATTCCCTTTCATATACTCATTCAAAACATTTCTGAGATTTTTTTATGCTTAAAATATTCTCCCTCTGCTTTTATCCAATGTAAATCTTCAGTATACTTGAGTTGTCTATGCCCACCTTTCCGAAAATGCATGCAGACCATTGCCAAATATTTGATTTTAACTGCACCTTTGATACGCCTCTGAGATCATTCACCCTAAAAGGAATTAAAGTAATATCCAATGTGCCACACTTTTCACAGTTTTATCTCTTTCCAGAGTATTTACCTACAATGTACACAGACTGTGTGACAGTCTTGTCAGCTTCTGTAGTCACCATAATGTGAGTTCTTTTTTATTTGGTGGCTACTTTTAATAAACTGCTAATTTCTTTAGCTTACACTGACTCTTTACTGTCGGTCTGTCTCTTTACCAGGAAAAGACACCTTAGATAAAGAGCACCCTGTTTTATCATGACCTATGGATACACCCAATTTTTTTGCCCCATGGTGAGTGGCCATACTTCCCAGACTCCTCCTTGCCTATGACAAAGAAACCATCTAGGTAATGGATGATATTGTTAGTACCTACTGGTTCCACTACCACCAAGTTTAAAAATGTACACAGTTCCTTAAATTAAGGTTGAGACTACCGCACAATGCACAGGCATACATTTGACCATCTAACAGTGTCCCCCTGAACTCACATCCATCACATCTTCATTTTTCCTTGTGAGTGGGCAGTAGTGTAAATGACGCATCAGTACTCATCTTTGCCAAATGTAACCCCATCCATTTTGTTGTACTGCCTGAATTGCTTAATCAACTGAGATATAGGACTGCAGTTTATTTCAGTTATCATATATGAACAGTGAATAATCTATCTTTTCTACTTGATTTCAAGGAAACATACTAAAGGTCAAAGGAGGTATAATTCCTCTGTTTTCTTCTCTCATCCCTTATTAAACCATTTATTCAAAACAGTGAACCTTTTGGCATCTATGTTTTCAAGTATCCCTTCCAACTTAAAAGGCATCAAAGATTTTAAACTAAGAAAATCACATGACTAAGTTCCCTAAGTTAACTGGGGAATTTAAAAGCCCTTTCACTATATTCCATCTCATGCAGGCTCCTGTTTGGTGATGTTTGCTTAGCCTTCCATTCCAAGAAAGACAATGTTCAAATATACCTCCTTCAGCTTTGCACAATGGGTGGTACCACATACACTCACACTAAGCCTCTTGGTCTTCATTGCTACATAAATAGGACCTGCTGGCATGATAGAAGTCCAACCCAATGCATCCCTCACCTAGTGAATACATTTCTATTGCATATAAAACAATACAACATCTTAGCTATGTTTACTTCCAGTCTTGTTCATTGGACTGGTAATTGTAAATTCATGCCTAGGATATGTAGTATGTCGGTCCTTGATCATGGCAGTTAATTACTTAAGTAGTTTATTAAGTTGCTAATTCATGTCTTTTGGATTGCTCTGGCTAGGTTCTTTGATAGTAATTTTGATCTCATGCCTATTAAATACCTATAAACCACACCTCTCCAATGTCCAGATTTTTGCAGAATGTCTAGATTTTTCCCTAATATTTTTTGGTCTATTCCTTGTAAAACTTGTGGTTTTATGGCAACTCATTAAAGATTCATCTTCATCTTCATCATCATCATCATCACCATCATCATCATTAACTCCGTTTTCCCCATTTTCTACATGGGGTTGGGGTATCATGTTAACTGTCGCCAACTCTCTCGATTCAGTGCCACACTCCTGCCTTCTTCAACACTTATACCTGACTGTCACAGATCTTCTCTCACACAATCCATCCACCTCTTTGCTGGATGCCCTCATTTCCTCTTGCTTTTCTGCGTGTGTCCAAATCACCATAATCTGTTCTCTTTGATATTTTCTGCAACTGGGAGCTACTTTGGTTTCCACTGTTATCTCCTCATGTCTTCATCTGTCCCATAGAGTGCATCCTACCACCTTTCTCAAGGACTTTATTTCCATCACCTCTAGCTTCTTCACCTGTTCTGCCTTTACTGCCCAGGTTTCTGTACCATACAGTAGTACTGTACCAAAACGCTAGCTGCCACCTCTCACAGGTGAATCCAGCTTAAGAAATGGAGTCTGTTCGTAAAATCAAAAAATATTTAATGAACAAAAGTTTGAACAAAAGTTCTGAGGAAGCTCGCCTTCAGCGAGTGAAAGCGTTCAACTTTTGTTCAAACTTTTGTTCATTAAATATTTTTTGATTTTACGGTCCTATGACCTGTTTGCTAATAAAATCCATCATCAGTGGGAACAGCACTTGGGCTCAGAGATAAACCCTAATGCACACCCACTCCCACTGGGAATCCCTCTGTGAGACTGAATGCTGTTTGCACTTGAGTCATTGGGTCCTTGTACTAATTCTAGCAATGTTTTAGGGACTTCAAACCACTGCAGGACTGCCAAAATCAGCTTTCTTGGGACCTTGCCATATGCTTTCTCCATGTCTAGGAATGTCCAATTGAACTTTTTCCTCTTTTCTAACTTCAACTATCTCAACTATTAAATACCTATGAACCATACCTCTCAAATGTCCAGATTTTTGCAGAATGTCTAGATTTTTACCTTATAGTTTTTGGTCTGTTCCTTGTAAAATTTGTGGTTTTATGGCAAATCATTAAAGATTCATCTTCATCATCATCAATTCCATTTTTCCTAGCACGATTCAACTCAGCTATCTTTCTCACTGCAAACATTGCATCAGTTGTGCTGCATCCTGATTTGAATCCAAGCTGCTCATTTCCCATTTTACATTTTACTACTCTGTGTATCCATTTATCAATCACCTTCTCCAGAGCTTTCATGCAATGTGATAGGAGTTTGATACCTCTATATTGCCCACAGTTGTGGATGTCCCCTTTGTTTTTGAACACTGGCACTAATATACTTACTCTCTAGTCATCTAGGATACGCCTTTCTCTCCACACTGCTATTAGTCCCCTCAGGAGCCATTTCTCCCCTATGTCAACCAGCATCCTTATCATATCTGCTGTGACCACATCTGATCCTGCTGCTTTTCCTGACTTCATCTTCCTTAGTGCTGTTCTTACTTCTTCTAGGGTGGGCTCCTCTTCTTCTCTCATCGTAGGCTGTTTCTGGGGCAGCACAGCTTCTGTGGGGATTGAAGTCACTAACTAATGGCATACATTTGAGATTTAGACTTCAAATTATTCGGAAAATGCATGCTTATGCAAAACCTATTATTGCAGCAACTTTCTAAGCTTATGCGTGGTATTTAAATTTTATCCGTAATTTTAGGCCTTTGTCCCACTATTAGTTTTGGCTTTTCCAGATTTCTTGCACTTAAAAGTATGAGAGGTATGATGTTCTTCGTGTTTCATGTTGCAGTCATTACATTTGGGGTAATCTGCTGGCAGGTTGCCCTCAGTCGGCCTGAATTCCAAAGTCTTGGGTCCTGCATCGGTTGCTGTCTCCTCTTCCATGACGTCAGGTCGTCAGAGGTATAAAACAAGCAGCCAACGCCATTTTCTTCAGTCTTTCTTGCCACGCAGTGCCTGAAGCAGAAGCATTTCGCAAGTGCCGGTCGCCCGACTCCTGAAATATTAGAGTTTGAGTTTCAGAACCGAAGTCTTCACTAAAGCTCAGTACCCCGTTGGGGAAACTTTTTTTCTTGCTCCATACCGATGTCAGAAAAAGTTAATAATTGTATTACTTGTGGGAAGCAAATACCTCTTAAGGATTTCCATTTATACTGTTTTCCTTGCCTAGGCCCTGATCACAATGTGCCTGGCTGTCGGTTTTGTGTTAGATTTAACCAACCCACTATTAAGCGTTCATATATTTTTGCCTCAAAGTATTTTGGAAACAGATTTAACTACCCAGAAATGTTGTCAGATAGCAATCCAGCTACTGGAGTACATAAAAAACGCAAAGAAAAGGACAGAGAGAGACAGTCAAGGTCCAAAACCGACGACGAAGCTTCTCCTAAGCCAGTCACCGATACTCAGTGAGGCACTTTCGCAGCCCCTGATACCCACTACTTTCGAGTCGCAGGCCCCTGCTGATGACCATGTGGAGTCCGGCATGCAGCGAGATACTCAAAGTTTTGGACCCATGGATGTATCTCCCTCGGATGGCTCCGGTGCCACTGAGCAGGCACCGGCTTCTGAGGGTGTATTCAGGCCTCAACATTTTTATATCAAACTGATGACAGCTGCAAAACCAAAGACAAAAGCAACTTCTAAAACTAAAAAAACGATGCATGAGCCATGTGCACAGGCTTCTATGCCCAAAAAACAGATGGTCAAAATGGCTGAAGACCTTATTACTTTGATCAGGGGTTCCCATCCCCCTCCAGATAAGAGGCTTAGGCAAGACACTGATTATGAATCTTCAATGCAGGTTTCTATTTCTTCTGATTCTTCTTCTGATCAGGAATTATCTATACCTCCCTATGAGGATTCTGATGCAGAGGAGTCTATACCATCTGCATCACCTCCTGAGGATTATTCATTTGGAGAAACCTTGTATATTTTGAGGAAGCATTTTCACTTGTTGAGTCAAGATTTCTCAGAATCAAAAAAGAGGCTCAGGGATTTCCTTCTTCTCCCTCAGCACAGGCCTTTAGCCATACCCCTGTTTTAGACATTGTGGATGATGTGTTTTCGGAGACAAGCTTGACCCCTGACTCCTTACCTCAGGTTCCCAGCAAGCCTGACAGATATTACAGGGTCCCTGACTCACACAAATTTTTATTTAGAAACCCTGCTGCTGATCCAGAAACTATTTCACAGGGTACAAAGGGAGTTAAGGCCTCAACAGCAATAAATCCTACCCCCTCTGACAGAGATTCAAGGGCACTGGATAGATGGGGAAAAATAGTTTATACATCTGCAATTGTGGCAATTAGGGCCTTAAACTGCCAGTTTCATATGCTCAAGTATCAACAACATGTCATGGGATTGCTGAAACAGAAAATTATGTTGATTTCTGAATGTGCAGAAAATAAAGAATTGCAGGAATTATTGCATGCAGCTGAACAGGTTGGAAAGCATACTTTGCAATGTGGTTTTGATTCCTTAGAGGCCTCCTGCAGGGCCGCAGTTACTGGATCTGTGATTAGGAGGCATGCCTGGCTAAAGGAACAAAATTTGCCTGATCATGTTAAAGCTAAATTACTAGATGCACCTTTACAGCATGACACTCTGTTTGGTATTAAGGCAGAAGAGGTTTTAAAGAAAATGGAGGACAAAGCTAAGTCTATGCAAACTGTAAAAGACTTCTTACAAGTGCAGCTACCAAGATTCAGTAGACACTGGCCTACAAAAAATTGGTCCTTTCCTGTGTCAGATAGAGCTCAAAGGGGCAAATCCAGACGCCCTAAGAGTTCCAGATACCAGGCACAAGATTCATACAGATCAAAGGAATCTGGAGGAGATAAAGTGCAAACCTACAGAAAACAGTCCCAATGACTTCCCTCTGCCTTCACCAAGCACTTATTTTTTGGTAGCGCCCTTAGGGGGAAAATTAGCACTTTTTGCTCAAAACTGGCAGTTAATAACCCAGGACAAGTGGGTACTAAACGTCGTATCACAGGGATACAGATTTCATTTCCACACTCTGTCAATGGCAAATGGTTGGCCAGATCTGCCAAAAAATCAATGGGCAGAGGCATAGAAACAGGTTACGTCCCTCATGGATATGGGGGCCATTCAGCCAGTACCAGAACAGGAAAAAGGACAAGGTTTTTACTCAAGACTGTTCTTGGTACCCAGAAAGAACAAGGCCTGGTGGCCAATACTGGATTTATCGATTTTGAACACATACCTGGACATTCCAAAATTCAAAATGCTGACTTTGCAGCAGCTTCTGCCCATGCTGGGAAAAAATGCTTGGCTGGGGACATTAGACCTAAAAGAGGCATACCTGCATGTCCCAATAAGACAATCGTGCAGAAGATATTTCAGATTCAAGGCTGGCTTAATGCATTACCAATTCTCTGCACTGCCCTTTGGCTTATCTACTGCACCCAGAGTTTTTACAAAGTGCCTAGCACCAGTAATTGCATTTTGCAGACAAAGAAGTATACAAATATATCCTTACTTGGACGACTGTCTCATTCAAGCAGAGAACAAGGACATTCTTCTTCAACACCTGGCATTTGTGAAAAGGCTTCTAACATGCTTAGGGTACACAATAAACGAAAAGAAATCACAACTGGTACCCTCTCAAAAGATAACATTCCTGGGTGTTAGCTTGAATACAACTGCACAGATGACTTACCTCACGTCAGACAATCAAAGGCAACTGACTACTTACTTCAAACTGATGGCAACAAAAACCTAGTTATCTGCAAGACAAATTCTGCAGGCTTTGGGCATCATGGCATCCTGCATCCTACTGATTCCATATGCAAGACTGCATATGAGGAAATTTCAATGGTACCTAAAAAGTTTATGGAGTCAACATTGTCACAATCTGGAAACAATGATTCCTCTCATTCCCTGCCTACAACAGGAGTTTCTATGGTGGGCAAAGGCATGTCACCAAAACATGGGACAGGCCTTCACTCTACCCCCTGCCAGCCAAACCTTAACAACAGATGCATCAGATTATGCCTGGGGGACCCACATGGAGGGAAGATGCATTCAGGGCATATGGACCCCAAAACAAATGCATATACATATCAACCAGAAAGATATGCTAGCTGTTCAAAATGCCCTGACAGCTTTCAAGGACTTACTTCATCCAGGACAACTAATGATAAAGACGGACAACACCACGGTCATGTGATACATAAACAAGCAGGGGGGCATGTACTCATACCCCCTTTGCAGATTAGCCATGGCACTGTGGGACACAGCTTTGACTTACCACATACATCTTTAAGCTCAATTCCTGCCAGGAAAACAAAATACTGTGGCAGACGATTTAAGCAGAAACCTTATGGATCCTCATGAGTGGAAACTAGATCCACAAGGCTTCAGCATGATAAAAAAGAAATGGGGAAGCCCAGACATAGATCTATTTGCCTCTCCTCAAAATTATCAATTGAAAAGATTCTGCACCAGGACTTATCACAGACAAGCATGGAAAGTGGACACCCTATCCTTCAGTTGGCAAAACCTATCAATTTATGCCTTTCCTCCTCTGCCTCTTCTTCCCAAGGTCCTCCTAAAAGTCAGACAAGAGAAACCAAAGATGATACTAATTTCCCCGGACTGTCCCCACCAATACTGGTACCCAATCCTAAGGAACTTGTCTCAATACTCAGCTTGGACCTTACCTCAAAGACCTCAACTACTGTCCCAGAAAAACAATCAGATCCTGCACAATCAACTCCAGACACTGAACCTGGCAGCAAGGCTGATCATGTAGTTATACAAACAACACCTCTCAGTAAAGCTGTGATGGATGTCATTTTGGAAGCCAGAAGGTCTAGTACTAGAAAATCTTATGCTGATAAATGGAAGAGATTCTGTGCTTGGAATCAAGCACAAGGAACTGATGCAGCAGAACCAAATATTCCTCAGATATTACAATACTTGACTGAGATGCTTGACAAAGGCCTATCTTTCTCATCAATAAAAATCCATGCCTCTGCCAATTCGGTTCATTATAATACAGAGCCAACAATCTTTTCTCATCCTTTACTAAAACAGTATCTTAGAGGAGCCAAAAATGTAAGGCCTCCTAGAAGATCACCAATACCTGCATGGGACCTCAATTACGTATTGGAAAAGCTCACCCTGCCTTCATTTGAACCAGCTGCTGCCAATGATCTACAGTTCTTATCATGGAAAACAGCTCTGCTACTAGCAATTACTTCAGCAAGAAGATTTTCAGAGCTACAGGCCCTCATGGCTATAGAGTCTTTTATCTTATTTTACCCAGACAGGGTGTCTCTGAGGACAAATCCATCATTTATGCCTAAGGTGGTTTCCAGTGTGGCTCTTAACCAAACTATTCATCTGCCAACTTTTTATCCAAATTTGCAGAACATTTGCATTCCTTGGATGTACACAGACAGCTAAGATTCTACTTGAGCAGGACTAAAGCTCTAAGAAAAACTGAGCAATTACTAGTGGCATATGCTGCAGGATCAGAAGGAAAGTATTTCAAAGCAGACTGTTTCAAAGTGGATAAGTCACTGCATTTGTTTCTGCTACTTACACCATGGTAAACCTGTGCCCAAGGGCATTAGGTCTCATTCCACCAGAGCTGCAGCTACTTCAGCAGCCTTTCTCAGAGGAGTACCAACCAAAGACATTCTAGAGGCTGCTACTTGGAGTTCTGTTCACACCTTTACAAAGCATTATCATTTGCCTCTCTACTCTAAGTCCAGGGCAGGCTTTGCCACTGCAGTTCTGCAGGGCCTTATAGCTGCACCTAATACTGTTTAGCTCCAGCCTCCCAACCATAGCTTTGGAATTCTACCCAAATGTAATGACTGCAACAGTGAAACACGAAGAACATAGTACAGTTGTGTACACTTACCATAAATATAGGTAACTTCCAAACTCTGGATCCCACCCAGTTCGGGTTTGTGAAAGGCAGATCATGCCTCTTGAAACTGATTGACTTCTTTGAGGCAGTCACCAAAGCCGTGGATGAGGGTAAGGTGGTTCACACAGCCTATCTTGACCTCGCCAAGGCTTTCGGCACCATCCCCCATTCTGGAATTATAGCTAAACTCACTAAACTAGGTATAAATCCCTATCATAAGATGGGTTGCCAACTGGCTCACTGACAGAACCCACACTGTAAGAGTTGCAGACTCCAAATCTGACCTCAAGGCAGTGACAAGTGGAGTGCCACAGGGTTCCGCCCTGGGACCTCTCCTGTTTGGTATCTACTTCTTTGAAGTACAGGCTAACACAGAAGGCCTCTGGCTGATGAAGTTTGCAGATGACTGCAAACTAGGAGCCATAGTCAAGTCCCCAAATGATGTGGACATCGTACAGAAGGGCCTCACTGAGATAGATGCCTGGTGTGAGAGCCATGGCCTCAAGTGTAATGCCAAAAAGTGCAGTGTCATCCCCTTTGGTAAAAACTCTGTATCCATGAACTACCACATAGGCAGCAATCTACTTAACACTGAATGCGTGATAAAAGACCTTGGGACCCAGGTCCACAGTAGTCTCTCCTTTGTTAGTCACATCACCACAGTAGTCAGGAAGCCCTTCTACATGGCACACCTCATCATAAAAGGGTTCTCATCCAGGAAAAAAGAGGTCATTGTTCCCCTCTACTCGTCACTCATTAGACACATTATAGAGTACAATGCCCCTTTTGGAATGTACCTCATAAGACATCTGCAGCAGCTGGAAAGGCCACAGAAGTACCTCACAAAGAGGATTACTGGCCTCAAACAAATGCCCTACACTGACCGCCTCAAAAAACTCCAGCTTTACTCCATAGCATATCGCCTACTCCGAGGTGATCTCTGCCTAACATATAAAGCTATGTCAAACCCAGAGCTGTTGGACATGCTACACCTAAAGAAATCCCAATCACTCCAAGCTACACGCTCTAGGGACCTAAACCTTGTCACCACAATCAACACAACACACTGGAGGGATAGATTCCTGTCCGAGAGACTTCCTATACTCTAGAACAAGTTACCCATCTATGTCAAGCAAAGTTCTTTATTAGCATTCTTCAAGAAAAATCTTGATGAGTGGATGGGAAATAGGAAATATACCCTGGGGATCACTTCTGTGTCTCTGCTGGACAGTGGCACAGAAAAATTACTTTCTTGGGTGGTGTAAGCTATGGTACCTTGTTGGCTAGGCTTACGTAGGCCCTTGGGCTAATAGCCTAGTACTTACCTATGAACCTATGAACCTATGTTCGAGTGTATTCACTGTTGCAGTCCAGGTTACGTGCCTGCCATCCCCCTTTCATTCTGGAGTTTATCTTTCGTTCTCTATCTTCTACAACCTATGTGGTTTATTTGCTTGTAGATGAAGGTAAAGTTTATACTGATGCATGTATACATAGATTTTATACATATATATTTTTGTTACCTGTTTGGGAGCACCTGACATTTGGGGCAATAAAAACTAAAGAAAATGGCGTCGGCTGCTTGTTTTATACCCCTGATGACCTGACGTCATGGAAAAGGAGACAGCAACCAACGCAGGACCCAAGACTTTGGAATTCAGGCCGACTGAGGGCAACCTGCCAGCAGATTACCCTAATGTAATGACTGCAACAGTGAATACACTCGAACATCTACATTTATGGTAAGTGTGCACAACTGTACTTTATGACTTTATGATCAGTATACATCATACAACTGTTTAGCACCAATCCTGCAGGGAACACCTTAACTCTTTTCTTGCCTTGCATTTCTTTTTCTTATTTTTCTTGCTGATTTTAGGTTATTTTCACTTGCCATGTCTCTGCCTACCTTAGAATAGAATATGAAAATCTGCTGTAAGTCCTACCTCTCATACTAATACTGCTACCAGTTTGGATACTTACATAGCCATGGGATTAAATT
Organism: Protopterus annectens; assembly: GCF_019279795.1. NCBI lineage: Eukaryota > Metazoa > Chordata > Ceratodontiformes > Protopteridae > Protopterus > Protopterus annectens. Next base: position 1,760,737,053 of record NC_056744.1, on the reverse strand, counting down.
CCCTTCTGTTATGTAAGTCGTCAAAAACAGTTTCTCTGATGGCTGACCTCTCCTAAAAGGGGCAAACTCGTTCTGTTCTTTTGGCCTACAGTTCCAAAAGATATTCAAACTCCATCCTTTGACCTTATACACATGCTAAGCATTTTCAGTTACATTTGCAGTTAGTTAGTGTTGAATATTCTTGCCATCCTTTGTCTTTGACTGGTTGCCACCTCCTCCCTGAGCTGACCTTCTAGTATACTGGAAACTGACTTTACATACACCCCTTCCAGCCTCTGGGAAGAACAGTAATACTGTGCTCATTCAGACTTACATCTGGCTTAGGAAACCCCTGCTTGTTGTGTTGTTATATTCTGTAACCATTTCACATAGACTTGCCCACCTTTACAAAGCACCCTGAAAAAGGGTCTCCACATTTCCATTGCACTACTTAGACAAATGGTTACCAAGACCTTGACATAAACCACAGACCTGGCAAAATATTTATCTCCTATTTACTAAATCATCTTTCTTCCTTAGTTCAACTTCACTTTCTTGTTCCTGTCCTGGTCTCGCCTTTCCCTGAATTTGTTTACAGGGGAGTAACACAATCACTTCATTCCCTTCTTTCATCTGCTGTGGCACTTTATCTGAAGTTTGAATTACTAGAGGCTCATCCGTTGCAGCTATATTACAGTGCAATAATCATGCTGTACTCTAAATCAACACAGTTCTCCCTTTTCCAGATGTGACTCCATCCCCCTTCTGAACCCCTCCTCCCTCCCAAACTCTCTCTATCTCAGCTATATTAGAGTGCAATAATCATGCTGTACTCTAAATCTGCACATTTCTCCCTTTTCCAGATGTGACTCCATCCCCCTTCTGAACCTCTCCTCCCTCCCAAACTCTCTCTGTCTATACACTACTTTGGCTCAGGAACCCTGCTGTCTGCTTCATTACCAGTGTGGCCTGTATCCCTTATCCCACACCTGCTTCTCAGGTAATGGCGGTGAAGACCCATCCATCTTCCTAGCTTTCCTATCTTCCTTTTCTAGCAGGGTTCAGACCTGTTCATGTGTATCTTGCTCACTGGCCTTAGTTTGCATTCTTTCTCATTCAATATTTGCCTGAATTTCCTCTTTTTATTTCTTTTGTTCCTGTTTATGTTCTGACTGTAATCTAGCTCTCTCCCTGCCAGACATTTTTTGAATCTTTAAAACCCCAGACTTCCCATAATTTATCTTGACTAGGTTGACAAGTTGGATCTGTTTGGCCCAATGGTCTTAGGGCAGCTAACGCAGAACTTGCCAGTGTTTCAGCTATGGATGGTAGCTTCTCTCTGCACTTCAGTCTGGAACATGGCTTCCTCACCATGAGATCTTTTCCTCACCATGAGAGATCTTTTCTCTCAGCACAGATAGTGTTTATTGTTCCAGGAGATGTAGCATGTCTGCATTCTGTAAAGCAAATTATACCCTCAGTTGCCAGATCTTGCCTTCATTATAAAGTAAAACCTCTGTATTATAAAGGACAACCCTCTTCTACAATGTAGCTAGCTGAATCCCAGAGTTATTTGTTTTTTACGTATAAGATCATCTACTTATAGTTTAATACCCACAAATCCTTCGGTATATTTCTATTCCTTCATTTCCTTTGTCCCCTGCCACAAATTATTGTTTCAGAAATGTATTGCTTTAGTCTGTATGAGACAGATACACACTTTCAGTAGTTTGTATAGTTATTCACTGTCTATAATGTATTCTATAGTGCATATAGTGCAAAAATAACTGAAATTAAACTTGTTTTCAAAGGGTTAATTGTTGTAGGACTTTTTGATATGAAGAAAAGATGAGTCCAGCAACAACACTTCCATAAACAAACTAGTTAGTGTACTAATATTTGGCCAGTGAAGTGTTTCTGTTATTCATGTAACAGTATGTTATACAACAAATTACTTGAGTCTGCTTTACTAGGTCTATGAAGTGTTAACTGTCAGACACAAACAGATGAACAGAGTTACTATTCCTGAAACCAAATTAAGAGTGTACAGGGGATGATATGCAAGCCTACAGTTTTGAATACTTAACTAAAAAATGCAAATTATCTGTTTTTGTCTGGACTGAGACTTAAAATGCATAATGAAAGTTTTTTTAGCAGATTATAGTTACTACAATAGAGTATTTACTCATGCATTCTTTATGTGATACCTACTTTACCTATTTAGTGGCACGAGTTGGGGGCTACAGCCTAACATGTTAAGTAAAGGGCATAACACAGAGAACCAATCCTAGACCAGATGCTGGTCTATTACAAGACATGCGCATACTCATTCGCTCACCACACTCATACCTACAGGCAATTTAGAAGATTGCAAAGTCAGTAACAGTGATGTTGGATTAAACAGAACAGAGTGAAAGCCCATGTGGAAACAGGAATGGCATTACAATGACATTTAATGAGACAGTTAAAAAAAACAGTGACTTGCAGGACTGCATTGTAATAAAATGCACAATCAAACCATATATTTTATTGTATCTATTCTATGTCATATAATGGGGACACAAACTGTATTATGGGAATAAAACAGATGGAGAGAAAAAACAAAACCATGTCAGCATGGCAGTCCCAATCTGACAGATGCAGATACTTTCAATTTCAGATTCTATTTTAGGTTAGTTAACTGCAACTACTGTTACAGAGTTAGGTAGCAGGACATTGATGCAGATCTTAAACTGATCTCAGTCAATCTGGATGAAATTATTTACTGCCTACCTGGTTTGAGTGGATGAACTAATTTATTTTTTTTCTTTTCTACATTTATTATTTGTTACCTTCCCACAAAGACATTGGCAACGTTCAAACACTGGACCCCACCCAGTTTGGGTTTGTGAAGGGTCGATTTTGTCTCCTGAACCTGATTGACTTCTTTGAATCAGTCTCCACAGCCGTGGATGAGGGTAAGGTGGTCCACACAGCCTATCTGGACCTCACCAAGGCCTTCAACACCATCCCCCACTCTGGAATCATAGATAAACTTACTAAGCTGGGCATTAATCCTGACATCACCTTATGGGTTGCCAACTGGCTTACTGACAGAACCCATACTGTAAGAGTAGCCAACTCCAAATCCAGCTCCAGACAAGTGACAAGTGGAGTACCTCAGGGTTCAGTCCTGGGACCGCTCTTGTTTGGCATCTACTTCTCTGAAGTCCAGGCCAACACTAAGGGACTCTGGCTAACAAAGTTTGCAAATGACTCCAAACTGGAAGCCATTATTGAATCCCCAAATGATGTGGATATTCTACAAAAGGGCCTTACAGAAACAGATGCTTGGTGCCAGAGCCATGGGCTCAAGCTCAATGCGAAGAAATGTATAGTTATCCTCTTTAGGAAAAACATGTACCCGTGAATTACCACATAGGTGGCAGCACACTAAACACTGAAAGTGTGATAAGAGACTTAGGGACACAGGTGGACAGTGGTCTCACCTTTGATAACCACATCGCCACAACAGTCAGGAAATCCTTCTATGTGGCACACCTCATCACTAAGGGCTTTTCATCCAGAAAAAAGGAGGTCATTGTCCCACTGTACTCATCCCTCACTAGACCCATTATAGAATACAACACCCCATTTGGTATGTACCTTTCAAGACATCTGCAACAACTGGAAAGACTGCAGAAATACCTCACTAAAAGAATCACAGACCTAAAGCAGATGCCCTATGCTGACCATCTAAAAGATCTCCAGCTGTACTCTGTCACATATCATCTACTCAGAGGCAATCTCTGCTTAACATACAAGGCCATGTCAAATCCAGAGTTGGTGGACATACTCCAGTTAAAGAAATCCCAGTCCCTCAGAGCCACATGCTCCAGGGATCTAAACCTTGTCATCACAATGAACAAACATGCTGGAAGGATAGGTTCCTGACCCAGAGACTCCCCAGACTCTGGAATAGACTGCCCATACATGTCAAGCAGAGTGCCTCTTTGGCCCTCTTCAAAAGGAAGTTTGATGATTGGATGGGAGATAGGAAATTCACCCCGGGGATCACACCAGTCACCCTGCTAGACAGGGGTCCGGGGAAGTAAATGTCCTTTTCAGCATTCTGACCAAATCAGATTGTTCAAATTATATTTGTAACACCTTTCTTACATCATACATTGATTTCAGTTATTTGTGACAGTCTCCATTGCTACCTTCTGTGGCAAGTGCAGCCAATATAGAGTCTGTTGAGAGCATAGTATTATCATAGGTGCTGGAAGCTGTTAAAGACTGGGATGGTGGAGGGTGACGGGGCACTTAGTGAACAAAAAAGGGTAATTTGCTACCACAGCATAGGTTCACTTGGAGGACATTTTAAGCTTAGCCAATTCACTTTTGGTGCTTGAATTAACATTTTCTGATTGGTCTTAGCTATCCCCATAGCTGATAATTGTATATTAGCCCTAGTGAGAACAACTGTGATCATTCCATAGATAATGTGAGTGGGCCATGTAAGGGATGCAGCATTTAGGAACTGCCTCTATCCATTAGTGGCATCAGGGGAAATCCTGGAGTATATTTTCTATTACCCATCCTTAGATCCAAGTTACATTTGAATATGGATGGATGAGCTTTGCTTTATTTTTATGGATAGTCTGTACCGGAACAGTGATAGCCTCTGTGATATGTATCCATCTCTCCACAACATTCGGTTTGGATACCTGGACTGAATATTTCTGATGGCATTTGACTTGCTTGTGTTCAGTAGGTCCATCTGTATTATGTCGGAGGATGCTTTGTATGCCAGACATGTCACCTCTAAGCACTCTGTAGAATACTGAGTATAGTAATAAATCTTTGAGGTGGTCCATGCAAGACCTATTGTTTAGGACTTGTATCCTTTTAGTAAGGTATCTCTAAAGGTATTCCAATTTTTGCATGGGGCTGGACAGATACATGCCAAAGTGGGCATTATACAAAATGATTGACATAATGAGAGCTTTGTAAAGGGGGACAACAACATCTCTAGACCTAGTCACAATCAATTTGTTTATAAGCTGTGCAATATAGAAAGGCTTTCTTATGACTCTGGGCACATGTTGGTCAAAAGTTAGTTCACTGTACACACAAGTTCCCAGCAATTGGATCAGTTGTCAGAGGGCATTGTCATGATTTTGCCACCAGTTATTTGGGACAAACCTTCCTGCATGATGGTTACATCATTTGGGGATTCAATAACTCTCCTAGCTTGCAGTCATCTCAAACTTAGCTGGCCAAAGCTCTTTGGTATTTCCTTTTACTTTTGAGATGTATATGCAAACAGAAAAAGTCTCAGCACTGAAACCTGGGGGACTCCATTGGTGACTGGTCTCTTCCCCTGTTTTGATCTCCTGCATCCTGTGAGCCAAGTTGGCAATGCAGCTGGTGATGTAAGTGTTTGCTCCTACGTTATTCATGAGTAGGGAATTGTGTCAAAAGGCTTGGCCAGGTCAAGGTAATTTGGTGTGAACTGTTTTACCTTCATACATTGCTTTGGTAACAAGAGTAAAGCTTAAAATTTGCCCATGATTTTGAGCGTTTCACACTTTCCTCTGGGCTGTTTTCAAACACATTTTTAGGGCCATGCATACATGTATGCATTCTTTGAATCACCTTCCTGATTGTATTAAATTACATTCCTTGTATAATACAGCACACTTGTTAGACTTAAGTTAGAGCGCATTTTAAATTTATTTTAAACATTTTTCCAGTAGGCAATGAAACAAAAACGCATTAGCCAATAATGACAAAACTGCCCTATTCAGAACATTTCCATGATAACAGTCTACTTCCACATACAATTGTATTTTACATTTATTGTTTGAACATTTTTCTATTAGGCAATGAAGCAAAATACATGCACCAATAATGAAAAAAACTGCCCTATTCAGAACATTTCCATGATAACAATCTACTTCTACACACAATATATAAATACAGAATCACAGTAGTGTAAGCCATAGGCATGTTGCGCAGCTTCTTGAACTTATTTTCAATTGGGGGAGGGGGGCAAAAGGCCAAAAACCAGGGACACATTTTAAACATTGCTTGTATAATTTTGGAAAGTTCCTTGCATATAATGCTCTGCTACCAGCATGCATTTCAATGCCAAGCCTTGAACCCAGACCCCTGTGCACTACGGTCAGGGCAACATATCGCTTACTAAACAAGCAATTTCTTGCAAAACAGAAAGACAAACTTAAATGACTATCATATCATTTAGTGCATTCAGTTCTCAATTCTCACCATAGCTCTCAACCTCTTAGCACAAAAATACAGAGCAAAGCCAATAATAGGGGAATACATCCCCAAAATAGGGACACATTTCAAATACTGATTTTATAACCTTGGAAAATTGCTAGAATAAAAGGTTTTGTTTTACCACTCCTGAAAACCAGAGGAGCAGAACAAAAACATGAGGCATAAATTTACAAGTGATGGTGGCTAGGGATTTTAGGCTCTTTTTACCTGTACCCAAGGTACAGGTTTTGAGCCTGAGTACCTCTAGCCATCAGACGTATTCCATTGGGGGTATTCACACACACACACACACACACACACACACACACACACACACACACACACACACACACACACACACACACAGCTTCTCTGTGGTACGTCTCCCAGTAACTCCCAACAGCCAGTCCAGCTGAATAAGACCATCCGTTCGTTCCCGCTCGCAAAAGGCATTTAAAACCAGCCAGAAATACGTGTGCTGTGAGCTCAGCTCTGACAGGCTGGTAGCTAAAGCATGAAAAACAAAAATAATTCAAAAATAAAGAAGTAATTCGGGACAGTTGGGAGGTATGGATGATTTGCAAATGTGGGGGGCTCCCCTTCCCCCTTGCTTTATGGTTCCGGCACCCATGAGTATCATAGGCAGGGGTTTGATGTAACATCTGTCTGTCAGAGACAGTAGCTTACACACAGAAAATAGTTAAGACACAGTTGGAATGCCACCTTTTTCAGGCCTTGTCCTACAAGGTAGGGCATCCATATCTCTTATGATAAGAAAGTGCTATAAGCCCTTCAAGGGTGTTCATCATGATGCAATCGATATGTGTATTTCCACAGTGTCTATGATTGATACGCATCTGTCTGATATCTGTCCTGGCATCTGTCTGAAAATGACAAGATATAAATGTTTATTATGAGATACATTGCTCACAGGCAGTACTTATTTTTGAAACAATTGTGCTCTGTATTGCATGTCTTTATCTAAACATTTCTTTATTACTGCAGTTCTTCTCCTCACACAGTGCAGCTTAATGTCAGATAAGGACTGATGTTTCTTACTGTATGGCATGCTAACAAATCATCGGAAGTGTGACTGGGCCTGTG
>NC_056744.1:1760687203-1760724703 GCF_019279795.1 Protopterus annectens | reverse complement strand
TTCTAGCAGTCCTCATATCTTCATTCTGTTTCATCACTCTTAATTTTGCTGTTGGCTTTGCCCATGTAGGACCTTCTTATAAATGGACTCCCAAACCAGTTCTTTCAATCAATGATCCTGATGTAATATTGTGGAATTTACTAGAAGCTGGTGGTCTCATTTTAATATCTGTGTATAGCTGCATCTCATACAAATGCAGTTTTAGGCATTATGCACAGTGAGATAGCTGCCTAGCACAGATACTTAAGCTGCATAGAAGCACAGTTAAGTTATTTTAGGTATTATGTGTAGTGAGATAGCTTCCTACCACAGGTACTTAAGGTGCATGGATGCACAGTTAAAGTTCATAAGTTTAGAAATAATTTTGTAAATTTTACTGGATGTTTTATTGCAGTTAGCAAAGCTTAAGCAGCATAGGTGAACAACTCTTCAGGTAGTTTACATAGCAGCTAATCCTGGTCATGTTTTTTTAGTATAAAAGATGAAGCTGGGAATGCATCAGGTAAGGTGATAAAATGCAGAAATTCCTTATAAATGACAGGACAGGAATCTGCATGTCCATAATGTGTTCACAGGCATTATTTAACTTATGTTTGAAATAATTATGCTCTGTATTGCAGGTCTTCATCTAAATGTTTCTTTATTACTGAATTGTTTCCTTCACACTGTACAGTTTAATGGCAGATGATAACTTCCATAAAATGTTTCTTACTGTATGAGGTTGGGAAGGTGTTGAAGAATAGGGCAACATAAGGAAACATAGCTCAGGGGTAAACATGGACTTCCTCCAGAAACTACTTCTATGAAGGAAGTGATGTGTTTTTTCAGTAGATCCTGCATTACCTGAAGCTGTTCTTTACAGTTTGTATTCATAAAACAAACAAAAAAAAAAAACGCTGGATGTGATTAAATGGAGCTTTTGATTTTGTTAACCTGTATGAACTAGACTGCCACCTTGTTACATTTATTTCCTATCTGGAAGGCAACAAATTGTTAAATGGCAAAAACTTAGTCATCCTTTCACCCAGTTACTACAGGTATCCCTCATGGCTCTATCTTGGATACTCTACTATTTAATATAATTATTAATGGCCTCCACACTTCCACTCACCATGATGGTTTAGCTCAGCATGTAGATGATTCAACACTAATATGTGTAGCCTCAACAATAAATGAACTTCAAGACATTACCCAAAATCTTTTTCCTCTGTAGAAACCTGGCTCAAAGAATCAAACCTCCTACTCAACCCCAAGAAAATTAAGTTAATCATTTTCACTGCAAAAAAAGTTGCCAAAATCAAAAGCAATCTTGTACGATAAAGTCAACAAATAAAACTGTCATGAAACTGTAACTTGTAAATTTCTAGGCATTATAATAGATCTCAAATATGACCAGCATATACTGCACACCATAAAATCTACACATCAGAAATTAAGCTTCCTTTATAGCATCAATGGATTCCTTACAGATACTGGAAGAAAAACTCTAGCCACCACCTTCTTACTGCCAATTCTCTTATACACCGCTCCTATCCTAACAAACAATAACAATACTCAGAGAAAGACACTTGCCTCCTGCTACAATAAAATAGCTAAATTTGCCACCAGTCTCACTCATTGAACCCTCCATTGTCTTAGCTTAAAGCAATTAAACTAGCTTGAACTGCACAATTGTCTAACATATTCACAACTGACTACAGCACACAAACTCATTCATCATCCAGAAAAATGTCCTGCACTACAAAATGTATTACTGCCTTACTGGAGTCTATATTGCATTGTCAAACTCACTGGAGTTTGAACGATGTAATATCAAACAGGAAGTTTGAAATCCAAAAAGTACGAACACACAGAACAGAGTTTTTTTTCCCAGGGAAAAAAAAATGCTGTTCTGGCACAAAAAAAAAAAAAAAAAAAAAAACACGTACACTTTAAAATTATACTAATAAGCCCCCCACACCCCCAACATGGGGGTTGTGCCCCCACCCCCCACTTAAATATACCAACTCCGAGATCGCACCACAGTGGAGGAAATAGCAAAGCTGCGAAAATGGCCCACCGATTTTTTTTCCCTGGGAAAAAAATCGGTGTTCTGTGGCTTCGCTATTTTCACATTTTGAACATATGGGTTCGATATTGCAATGTTCAGACTCCTGTGAGTTCGACGTTGTAATATAGACCCCCTACTGTCCAGCAAGGGACCTCTGTTCTAGAAATAAATTATTACTATTCACAAATAAGTCAAATAATGTTGCAGGAGACTCTGTCTACTCCCAATGCATTGCTAAACTCTGGAAAGGTATACCATGCAAATAAAACTCAGTAGTTTTAAACCACTGGTTAAACAACATCTTAACCAATCCTAGTCCTGTACATGCTCATTGCAGGGATAAAACTTTCACTGTATAATACTATCTAAATACTCTCCTTAAACATAAATTTCTCAGCCTCTTACAGAAATGACAAAACAATTTCTATACATCACTGTTGCCTGTACAATCCACTAAGTTGCAAGTGTGCTTTCTCATTAGTAATTTCCACCTCTGTAAAATCTTAAAATGTATGCATATAAATGTAACTACTGTTTGTGTATAAATGTAAACAGAACTGCAACTACTGTTTGTGTATAAATGCAAACAGAAATGTACCTACTATTTCTGTATAAATGTAAACCGAAATGCAGCTACTCTGTGTTTGACTGGAACTTAGTATAATGCAATGTAAGCAAATGGAGCTTTTCTCCGTAGGCCTCCACTGAAAATGGGCATTACCCAGTCAGACTTTCCCAGTAAACAAAGACAAATAAGTAAACAAATAAATAAATTATTTTTGAGGTCTAAGAAACTGAAAAGCAACCTCTAGATCCTACACTTTCTACCTACACTGACTGATACCACTCCGCTATAGTGGCCAAGAGGCAAAGTCCTATTTTCTCACTGATTGTCTCTTGATTAAGCAGACCTATCACAGTTAAAAAATCAACCTCACTGGTCTCAATAATGTGTGAAACAGCAATAAAAACAGCTTTACACGTACAATGCAAACTTGCAAAATGCATGACGGTGAGATACAGCCCCGGTATTGTACACATAACATATGCTTGTGGGATACATCAAAGGAAACACTTTGAAGCTGTACCTCACTGCTCTGACCACATGCTGCAAGAATAAGACCTGCAGAACTTCCCATGCATTCAGTGTTATGACAGACCATGTGACAAATGGTCGCTTAGGCAATGCACAGTGGGATAAACTGGCCAAGGGGTACTGCAATTGTTTATTATTGTTTTTTAGCATCCCACTACCTACTACGTGGGAAGAGAAAGACCCCATTTACTTTATTGCACTTCACAATGAAGCAGACCTTAGTAGTCTGTGTAAAATAATCAGAAAAATGAAGTGCAAACGTGTGGTGGCTGAAAAAGAAAGAAAGAAAAGGGAAAAGTATGCAAGACTTCTTAGGAGCGATATTTCACCAGAACTGGATGTTTTAAGCTGAATTGCATTGCTATTCATAACTGAATGCAGAAAACCAAAACACATACATACAGTCTGCAGATGACTCCAGGGCCTATATTGACATCACAATATGTATACAAGTTTACTGCACAAAGTAGTAACTTCAGTTTTCCTATAGCTGCCATTTTTATAGTAGCTATTTAAAATATTTTGACCAATTAGAGCTAGTCCTGAAACACAGAGACTGAATACTCAATCTGAGATAGCCATTTCCCAGAATATTCTCTTTCCTCTGAGCTATGGTGATCTTGGAGTTGATATATATATTAGTTACGAATGGGTGTGGGGCTTACACCCTACATCAGGGGGTGCAGGAAGATGTTTATAAAGAAGTAAAGCATTCTAGCCATGCGATTATTGACTTTACTTCATTTTGTTAATGACTAAGTCACACTGGTTATCACGAGAATTGTTCAGAGGAAGTTCAGAGATGGCTACTCTGTATTAAATCTGACAAGTAAGCAGAATCATGGCATGATTAATCTCCAACTGAAATGGACTGATCTCCAGCCAGGAATTAAAATCTCAGCAATGAATTCAGCATATACATTAAAAGACAGATCAGTGTAGCAGTCAGACAAATTCTAATTGTGGCTTCCATTTTTGCCTGTGGAGTAACTAATGCGTGTTACCTTTTTTAGTAAAATGTCAATAGTGTGCAAGCAGACATGTGATTGTTAGCTGTGAGGTGTTCTGTACAAACTGCCATTTGCTTGAGTTGTTCCCATGCATTTTGGTTTCCTTCCCCATACATGCAAGTAGGTGAACTAGTGATCCTCAAAACTGACCAAATTCACCATAGATGTGTGTGTGTGTGTGTGTGTGTGTGTGTGTGTGTGTGTGTGTGTGTGTGTGTGTGTGTGTGTGTGTGTGTGTGTGTGTGTGTGTGTGTGTGTGTGTGCCTATGTGTACATATGTGTATGCACAGTTCCACTTCATATCATCAAAATATCATTTCATCGAATTGCAAAACATCGAGACCAAATCATCAAAAACTCAAATCGTTGAAAAGTTATAACGTTGAATCTCAAATCATCGAAAACTATAAAGCAACTAGAAACAACATCCCAGACACTGTTTACTACATTTATGCAGGGGGGCAAGCCCCCCTGCACCCCCCATGTGCCCCCCCCCACACCCCCATACTTAAATATACCAACTCCAAGGTTACACTACAGTCGGGTTAGGAAATTACCTTTTCCCCCCACTGTAGTGCGACCTTAGAGTTGGTATATTTATTTACGGAGGTGTGTGTGGGGGTGGAGCCCCCCACATGGGGGTTGCAGGGGGGCTTGCCCCCCTGCATAAATGTACTAAACACTCTATGGAATGTTATTTCTAATTGCTTTATAGTTTTCAATGATTTGAGATTCGATGTTATGAGTTTTCGATGATTTGGTCTCGATGTTTTGCAATTCGATGAAATGATATTTCGATTATATGAAGTGGAACCGTATGCACATGCAGATATCCTGAGATGAGCTGGCATCATGTGCAGAATTTTTTCTCTGCATTATAGTCATTGGTTGCTAGGATAAACACTGCCTTCCAATGTTCCTGAATAAGATACATTGGGCAGGTAATTAATTAATTCCTTTACTGTCCTTTTAAATGTGTCCAGCGTGGATACTGAAAATAGTGGCTTATTTTCTCTTTCTATTGCTTTGTTTACAAGCAGAAAAACTGTAAGCAATCCTAGTACTAAGGATATGCAACCATGCACGTGTATGTTACAGCCTAACTCTATCCCTCTGACTCATTTTACCACACACATATTGAAACATCAAGGAGAAGAGACTATGTAACAGCAATATTTAAAACTGTCATTGTATAATACCAATGCACAATGGCAAAATCTTTAGCAAAAGTGCATAATTTTGTTTTGATTGCTATGGCTGTCCCTTAAAACCAAACAATATCCCACTTGGAATGAGTAGGTTCATAGGTGTGTACGAGGCTAATGGCCACAAGGGCCTTTTTAAGCCTAGCCATGCATCTGAAATCCCTGATAAGTTCTGGTACCCTGGATAAGTGTAAGCAGGGACTTGGGAGATGAACCATTTACCGGCTGCCTGTGTTCATTGGAGACTTAGTGTCAAACCAGGGTTCCCCATACAAATGTCCAAGTTACACTTGAACTGAGTTAGGGAGGAACTTTGCTTCACATGGATAGGGAACCTGTTCCAGAGAAGGGGTAGTCTCTGGGATACCTATCTGTCACTCTAATAGGTCCTATTTATATCAAAAGCAAGGTTTATGTCTTTAGAATAGGCAATTCTGGTTCTGTTTGTTGTGGATATGGATGAAGTCCATCCTGGCAGGGTTTGACAATGCCCTGTATGCCACCCATAGATCTTTCCTCAACAGCTTGTAGGAGACAGAATACAGAGATAGGGCCTTGTGGCAGTCTGCATGGCACATATTACTTATGCCCTGTATTCTTTTAGTGAGAAACCTTTATGGATATTCCAGTTGTTGGATGTGTCTGGTTAGTACATACCAAAGGGGGAATTGAACTCAATAAAGGGTCTGATGAACTCAAAATACAGTGGAACAATGACCTCCTCAGACTTCGATGCCATACCTTTGTTTATAAGTTGCACAATATAGAATGATTTCCTTGGTGTTGTAGACACCTGATGGTCAAAAGCTAGATTGCTGTCTTTATGTGTCCCCAAGTCCCTGACTATTGTGTCAACTCTTAGGGCTGTGTTTTCAATATGATAGTTACTAGGAGTGGATGACTTCCCTAAGGATTCTAATATATATCTCTTTGCATTTAGTTTTAGTCCATGGCTCTGACACCAGTTATTTGTGTCAGCCCTTCCTGGAGAACATTTGTGTCAGTAAGGGATTCTATGATAGCTTCTATGATTGCTTCTAATTTGCAGTCATCTGCAAATGTAGTCATCCAGAAGCCATTGACATTGGCCATGACATCAGGGAAATAAATGTAAAAAAGGAGCTGTCCTAGGACTGATCCCTGAGGGACTCCACTTATGACTGACGTCTTTGCAGAGGTAGACTCTCCGAACCAGCTGGTTATCCACTGGTGATGTAAGCATTTACACCTAACTTCTCAAGGTTGTCAACCATGCCTAAGTGGGGCATTGTGTCAAATGCCTTGGCCAGGTCAAGGTAGGCAATGTGAACCATTTTGCCGTCATCCATTCCTTTGGTTATCTTCTTAAAGAAACTCATGACTAGTGAGCCAAAATCACACAATATGTTTCTTTGGGGTCATCTTCTCTGCCCTTGACACACGGGTTAGGTCCAGCATCCGGAGGTTTCTTATATTATTATTGATTATTTCCATGGCTTTGCATTTGAAACTAGTGAGACTTATGAATCTATAGTTTCCAGGGTCTGTAGATGGCCCACCTTTTTGCAGAGGGATGACTGTTGCTGTTCTTCATTCATGAGGCCCAAAGCCATTTTCAAGCCTCAGTTAAATATCAATTACAGAATTTTATTTATTTAGCATTTGTTAACTGGGAAAGTCAGACTTGGAACAAAGCCAATTTTCAGTGGAGGCACAGGGGAGAAATGCTCCAGACGTATGTCTTTGTAATGTGGGAGGAAACTGGAGCACCCGGAGGAAACCCACACAACCACAGGGAGGACATGCAGAATCCTAACAGAAGGCACTCCAGCCGAGAATCGAACCAGAGAACCTCTTGCTGTGAGGCAACAATGCTAATGCTGCACCACTCAAAGGTCATGTTTCATGCTATTTAGAAGGCATCCTGGGATATTTTCTGGGCCCATTGACTCAGTATGCATGGTCTTAGAGAGAGCATTAAGGACTTTTCCTGTAGTCATAGTAGGGAAGTTATGTTTGATGGTATTTCCCGAGGGGAGCTCCATTAACAATGAGCTCCACACAAAATCGTGCATTGTCTTTTGAGGTTACAGCCATGGCTATAGAATGGCTTGTGGTTGTCCTTGGCTTGGGAGGCCACATTCACCTCAAATTTGGCTTTGGTAGACTTTATATGTCCTCTGAGTTGTTTGTTTAGTTTGATGGCAGTGTTTTTATCCTGCTGGGTGCTGCACCTCCTAATTTTGCCATGATTTTCTTCCTTCTGTTATACAGCCGATTGATTTTGTGATTCCAACATGGCGGTTTGTTTTCTGAGTTAGTTCTGCACTTCTTCCTGGTAGATACAGCAGCCTATGCAGCTATTAACATGCTTGTACAGGGTTTCTGTGAACAGTTCCACATAGGCAGCAGGGTTCTCAGGGTTTATGGGGCCTTGAAATCGTGCCTGGTTATCACTTAATAACAGGGAGTTAAAGTAATTCACGAACATTCCAAAGTTAGCTGGGGCTCCAGGTTTTATTTTTACCTGAAAAGATACCATTTTGTAGTTTGGCCTTACCAGGAAAGACATTACACTAGGAGGTGTGTAGCACTCTCCCATATTAGTGAGAACCAGAGCCAGAGTGCTTGCAACCCCTGGTCAGTTTATTGACTATCTGGTCCAAGGAGTAAATCCAGGAATCTTTATGCCTATACATTTGATGTCATATATGATTCACAGTTAATAGTGGGGTAACTAAAGTCACCCATGAATACACTATTGGGTCGGATAGTGAGTGTTTTCAATGAGCTTAAATACATGTTATGGGTTACCTGGGTCATAGAAGAGGTCCTACAGCTTGCAAGGAAGTGGTATTGGATTTTGCCTGTGGTGATTTGAACAGGACCAGCTCCAGTGCATTGTCCTGTTTGACCAGCCTTGTAGTAGATTTATTTCAGAAGTAAATTGAGACACCTCTGCCTTTAGTCCCTGTCTGTATAGTAGGTGGTCTAAATGTGTGGAAGGCATTATAACCTTTAACTGTTGGTGTGCTCTCCATGGCTTTAAACCACATCTCAGTAACTGCACAGACATCTGCATTCTTTAGGCTTTGGATAGCTTGTAGGCAGTGGATTTTTTTATTTAGACTCCTAGCATTGAGCAGTAACACCTTTAGAGTTTCTTGGTTTTGATTTGCTATGTTGGAAGTACTTTCTCTTTGTTATTGCCTAAAAAGTTAAGTTTGGCGAGAACAATGTTTTTGCTAATGTTCAAAACCTTAGACAGGAGAGATGCACACCATCCCTGGCAAAGCAGGGTGGTCTATTGACTATCTGCTTCCATGCTGACAAACATTGCACATCCTTAGAATGACACCAGAAACTAAGCCAATTATCCAATTATTAAAGTTAGTCATCTTCTGTTTATGTTGTTTCATCAACTTTGGAGAAGGTAAAATGCTACTTAATGCTAGGCTCATACCAGCCTGGGATACATATTCCAAGAGCTCCATAATGTTTCTCTTCATATAGTCTATAGAGGTATGTCTCAGGTCATTTACACCCACATGGACCATGACTGAGTCATACTGATACTTGTGGTCCAGTGATCTGAGTGCATGTGAAATTTGGCATAGGCATATCCTGGCTCCTGATAAGAAACTGACTGTGGCATTCTCCTTGTTCAGTCTGTTGAGGGGAGGCATCAGTGTTTCTCACAATGGGGTCTCCAATGACTAGAATGTTGGATTGTGTGGTGGCTTGCCTTATGCATGTGATGTGAATTGCCTACCCTGTGCCATGAAGTGGTGATGGTGACATACTGTTTTACCTTAGTCTGACATTATAATATTATGACATGCTAAAAGGCTGCATCTTGCAGACCTAAGTTTGATTCCCTCGGTCTATAATAAGGTCACAAGCCGTTCATGTGGAGAGGTGCTTATATAGATTATGGGGTTTCCCAGTTAAAATAAACTATTGCTTGATATTCAAAGCTGAACATTATTCCCTTTTAACTGTTTTTCTACTCAAGCACTTAAAATGGACAACAGTTCCAGATGAAATAAAGCTCCAAGATGCAAATGAACAATTTAATATCATTTATGCACCTTTTTTCCTATGGAAGGTAACCCATTCAGATTTGGCTACTAATATCTTTTGGACAGTATCTTTTAAGATGCGAAGTGTGAAAGACACCTGTAATGATCAGGGGTGCTGATTTTCCATTTTTTCTAAGAAATAATAGGCGTAAATACAAAATTTGAACAGACTGACTATGGGAAAATCTCAATATTTTCATGGATATTCAACATTTAGGCAGAGCACTCACTCACCATGTGAATGTATTCTAAAATTTATTGCTTCTAGTGCTGTCATATTGCTTAATTAGTGTTTTGATACTTAAAATCTATTTTTGTTTTGTTTTTATGGATGAAATTAAAATTATAATATATTTATGGTATTAACTCGAAATTTCACTTAAAGCCATTGGTAAAATTCATGAATTTATTGTGATGAAAACGGAATTTCATTTTTTAAAGTACTGTAAATCTCTTGTAATGAAACAATTTAAAGATATTCTGGCAAAAATCATTATACATTCTGAAGAGAACTAATCTAAAAAAGAAATTCTGCCCTTACAAAATATTATACAAGCATACCTGTTTTAGAGTGCAGTTTTGTGAGTTTTAGAATTCAGTACTTGTAAGAACGTATTGACTTTCATGGAATAAAAAAGGAATTATGATCAGTGCATGTGAGTTTTTGTATATAAATACCTCTCCAGTTTTGTTTTAAATACGGATTCCTACACTAAACAAAAAGAGAACAGCAAATGTCCTGTTAATGATTGTGCTTCCTTTTCTAAAGGTGAAGCAAAAATATTTCTATAAAGTTTCCCAATAGGATTGTAAACATATATATATATGGGTCTACCTGATAACGCCGACACACCAAAACACCGACAATGAAATGACCAACACCACAAAACCGAGAGTTCAAAAACATGAAACTTCACATGCCCGACAAACCACAATCCCAACAATCAACAAAACAAATACCTTTTCCGAAAAACACACACACACACAACACAAGCACACCAAACACCTTACAAACCTACACTAAACCTTACATACACAACTATCTATGCACTAACCTTAACCCAAACCCTAACCCTAAGGTCCGTCACTATCGCACACTTACCTGACCCGCACCCTAACTCTAGCGACCGTCACTATCACACACTTACCTTACCCGCACCCTGACCCTAACGTCCGTCCCTACCGCACACTTACTTTAACATGTCGGTGCTCTCAGCATCAGGATTTTCAACTTTAGGTCTTCTCCGTTGTCGATCTTCCGGTGGCGTTTGATGCTTTTGGTTAAATCAGGTAGACCTATATATATATATATATATATATATATATATATATATATATATATATATATATATATATACACACACACACACACACACACACACACACACACACACACACACACATATATATATATATATATATATATATATATCACCATTTTTCCTGTAAGGTGCATGTTTTCCTTTATGTCTGAAATGCTAAAATTGTTTATCTTTATATAACGAAAAACAGAATTAATAGTTAGGTTCATAGGTGTGTACTAGGCTAATGGCCCTAGAGTCTTTACAAAACTAGCCCATAGAAGTGCCCTGGCATCGTGCTGCCCGATGTTAGATCCCAGTGCCTCTATCAACTAGAGCCACTGGAGTGATCCCCAGGGTGAACTTTCTATTACCCATCCACTCATCAAGATTTCTCTTGAAGAGGGACAGCGAGGTGCTCTGCTTGATATGTATGGGAAGTCTATTCCAGAGCATGGGCAGTCTCTAGGTGAGGAACCTGTCGCTCCAGCATGTTCTGTTGATTGTGGTAATGAGGTTGAGGTCTCTGAAGCATGTGGTGTGGAGGGATTGGGATTTTTTTAGATGGAGCATTTTTAACAGAGCTGGGTCAGACATGGATTTGTAAGTCAAGCAGAGATTGCCTCTAAGTAGGCGATATGAGACAGAGAATAGCTTGAGTTTTTTGAGTCTGTCCATGTAGGACATGTGTTTAAGGCCTAGGATCCTCTTCATGAGGTACTTTTGTGGCCTCTTCAGCTGTTGCAGGTGTCTAGTGAGGTACATGCCAAATGAGGCATTATGCTATATGATTGGTCTAATGAGGGAAGAGTAGAGAGAAATGATGACCTCTTTTTTCCTGGATGCAAAACCCTTGGTAATGAGATGTGCCACATAGAAGGACTTTCTGACCACAGTGGCAATGTGGTGTTCGAAGGAGAGGTTGCTGTTAACCCATGTCCCCAGATCTCTTATAATGCCTTCAGTGTTTAGTGGGCTCCCATTGATGTGGTAAGTAGTGTGAAGTGAGTTTTTCCCAAAGGGGATGACAACTGATTTTTTGGCGTTAAGCTTAAGGCCATGGTTTTGGCACCAGTGATTGGTCTCAGTGAGGCCTTTCTGTAGGATGCCTGCATCACTTGGGGAGTTAATAATGGCACCCAGCTTGCAGTAGTCTGTGAACTTGGTCAGCCAGAGTCCCTTTGTGTTGGCCTGGACTTCTGAGAGGTAGATGCTGAACAGGAGAGGACCCAGGACCGATCCCTGTGGGATTCCACTCGTGACTGGTCGGCAGTGGGACTCCACTCATGACTGGTCGGCAGTCTTACATGGAGTTCGTTACTTTCACACAGTGTGTTCTATCTGTGAGGCAATTTGCAACCCACCTAGTCATATAAGGGTTGATGCCTAGTTTGGTGAGTTTATCAATAATTCCCGATTGAGGAATGGTATCAAAGGCCTTGGCCAGATCAAGGTAAGCTGTATGCACTGCCTTACCTTCATCCATAGCCCTGGTGACTGACTCAAAGAAGTCAACCAGGTTGAGCAGGCATGATCTCCCTTTCACAAAGCCAAACTGCGTGGGGTCCAGAGTTTGGAGATTTCCTATATCTTTGTTAATCAGGTCCATGATGATGATGTGCTCCATAGCTTTACATATCAGACTCTTTAGGCTAATGGGGTGATAATTCCCAGGGTCTGTAGTCACTTCCCTTTATGGTGAGGGATGACTGTAGCAGTGCATCATTCAGTAGGGACAAAGCCTGAGGTGAGGCTGTGACTAAACAGGGCACACAGATGTGGCGCCAGTTTACTTTGTAGTTCATGTAGAACACAGCCATGGATATTATCAGGTCCATGGAAGCTGTATTCTTGGCTTTAACCTGGGCTGCAGTAATGCTGGGTGCCTGGCATTCTTCCGGTATTGTGATTGGTCATTTAGTGGGGGAGAGATGGGTAAAGTTGGCACTGAATCTGTCAGCCAGTATGTTGGCAATATCTGTTGGCTGAGTATACGAGGTACCATTGTGCAGTAACTCAGAGCAAATCTGGGTATTGCCGTGGAGGTTCTTGATATAACTATAAAAGGCTTTGTGATTGTTTTTAGTGTCTGCCACAATTCTGCCTTCATAACTGGCTTTAGAGGATTTGATGCGGGATCTCAACTTTTTGTTGAGTCTAATAAGTGAGTTTTTCCAGTCTTGAGACTTCATCTTTTTCTGCAACAGTTTCTTCCTTCTGTTGTAGAGTTTATTAATGACAGGGGATCACCAGATTGGCTTCATTTTTTTGGAGTAGAGTGTGTCGGTTCTGTTGGGTATGGATAGTTCCATGCATTTATGTACATGCTCGTACAGTGCATTGGTGTATGATTTGGCAGTAATGCAGCTATTTTCCATTAGCATGGGTGCTGTGAAGTTAGCCACCTCTGTTTTTAGGAGCTCAAATTCAGCTTTGGAGAAGTTTCTCAAGGTGTTTACTTTGCGGAGGGTGTGGGTGAGATGTGGATTTCCATAGTGATTAGTTTATGCTCAGATCTGACCAGGGAGGTATTGACTATTGGTGCAGAGCAACAGTAGCCCATGTTAGTAATAACCAGGTCAAGGATGTTGCTTCCTCTAGTGGGGGTCAGAATGAGCTGGTCCAGGGCACTGGAATTGATGAATTCCAGGAAGCGTTGGGCCAGTGTATTGGTGCTTGAGTAGTTTTCTCAGTTGATGGAGGGGTAGTTGAAGTCTCCTAGTATGAGAGTGTTAAGTTGGACCTTGACAGATTCCAGGGTGCTTAGGAACATGGAGTGAGAGTCTAGGGACATGGTTGGGGACCTATAGCAGGCTATGACCTGGATCGCAGTCTTACCCAATGTTAGTTGTACCTGAAGTATCTCAGATGCATTATGCTGGGCTACTAGTCTGGAGGTGTGCATATCCTTTATGAATATGGAGACACCACTGCCTTTGGAGCTTCGGTACATGTTTCGGGGCCAAAAGGTATGAACTGAGTTATAGCCTAGTAGTGCAGGGGTTCTTTCTACTGCTTTAAACCAGATCTCCGTTACAGCACAAATGGCAATGTTCTCCATTTTGAGGAGTGCTTTGAGTGAGTGCATCTTGAGATTTAGACTTCTAGCATTGAGCAGCATGACCCTCAGATTGCATTTATTTATAGCTGTTACAGTGGTAATATGGTCTTTGGAACACCACCTAAAAAGGCACTATAGGGGTGGCAAGAGCCTTAGCCAGTACCTAGAAACCCAGGAGTGACAGATGCAGGCCATCTCTGGCAAAGCATTGAGGTCTGTCAATCATGTCATCCCAAGCAGACAGATACTAGATCCCCTTTGAATGACACCAGAAACGTAGCCAATTATTGAAGTCAATCATTTTTTGCTTGTTCTGTGGTATCATTCTGGGTGACGGTAGGATACTGCTTATGGCTAGTGTCATACCAGCTTGGGCCACATAATCCGAGAGCTGTATCATGTCTTTTTTCATATAGTCCAGGGAGGTGCATCTCAGGTCACTCACACCCACATGGACAATGACAGAGTCATAGGTTCATAGGTTCATAGTTAGGTACTTGGCTATCAGCCCAAAGGCCTAAGTAAGCCTAGACAACAAGGTTCCCTGGCTTACACCACCCAGTTTTGTACTTGTACTTGTTGTGGAGTGACCTGACAGCTGACTGTTATCTTCTCCTTATTCAACCTAGTTAGTGGGACATCTGTGTGCCTCACTATTGAGTCATGTATGATTAGTGTTTTGGGTAAGGTGCTTAGCCTTAGGGGCTTAGGTTGAGGGGTACACTGTAGAGGTAAGCTATGTGTCCTGTGGTTTGTGCTGTGTTGTAGTGGTCAAGTGCATTTCTGTCTTGGAGGTCTCTACTGTTTGGGTAAGTTTCTATTGAGTGCCTCCACAAAGGTGGGTGTGTGATTTGTGTTTTTATGTGAGAGCTGTGATAGTGGGTGTTGTGGAGGGCTATGTGTATCATGTGGTGTGGTGCAGGTGTTGACCTTCTCCTCTTGACCAGCTAGTCCGGTCTTGGCTGGAGAGTGCATAGCTTCCAATTTGATGATATAAGTGCATCTCTCACAAGTCTGAGTGTTGGGAGGTAAGAGGAGAGGGTTGTCTGTGTACATGAGGCAGTTGCTACACTGCCTCAGAATGCCCAAGTGCACCAGGTTAATAGGAGAAAGCACAGGGAATGTCACTTTAATTATGCCAGGAGGGGTGGTCATAACAAGTAAGTACTGGAGCTATTTCCGTGAAGAATTACTAGTGCTCATGGCTCTTAGGTGTGCTATAATAATTGCTACAAAAACCCGTTGAAGTGAAAAGCAATTTGGCTATTTGAAGTGCAAGAGAGAAAGAACTAGCAAGATCTAAGGGAAAAACTGAAGAGCAGACTTTCTGGCACCAGTAATAGTTTACCTCAGCTCAGCGCCTCTGAGTGGAGCTTTAACAAGCGCAAACCTGTGCAAATGCGAGCTTTTAAACTAGAAAGTTGAAAGGGATGGAAAAATTGCCCAAACGTTCCATAAACTACAATGTCTGGGCCAGAAACCACTCCTCTTGTGGTAGATAGGCTACCTAGTGTTTACCACTCCCACTGATAAGCTAGAAGTCATCCCTCCAGCACAGAAAGGCTTGGGGGGCTCAGAAACTTACAAACAGTCCTGGATACAGCAAATCTGTATTAGGATTAGACTAGTTATAGGAAAGGTGGGAAACAAGCGCAAACATGGGCTTTTAAACAAGAAAGTTGAAGAGGATGGAAAAACTGCCCAAACAGCCAATAAACTTCAATTTCTGGGCCAGGAACCACTTCTCTTGTAGTAGATAGGCTACCTAGTGCTTACCACTCCTACTGATAAGCTTGAAAGCTTCCCTCCAACACAGAAAGGCTTGTGGGGGCTCAGAAGCTTACAAACAGCCCTGAGTAAAGCAAATATGTATCTGAACTAGACTAGTTACAGGAAAGGTAGAAAACAAGCTTAGAACTTTTTCTTTTACAGATAAGCAGATAAAATGGCAGCAAAAACAATTCAAATGCAGTGCAAGTCAGCACACGAGTATGTAGCAATATTAAAGCAAATATAGTTTAAATAAATGCAATTAAATTAAAAAAATGACTAAAAGCATGTGCAAAAAGTAGTAAATTAGGAAAAAATCAAAATGGAGGCACTTAAAGTATCAGAAAACAATGCCAGCAAATATATCAATAATTCAGTCAAGCAAAAATTAACAGTGCAGAACCCTGAACAGTTAAAAAGTGCCAAAAAATATACTTATCAGCTCTATATTTCCAGATTGTTTGAGAAGCACACTCAGCCAGAACACAAGGAGGGTCTAGCAATGGTAGATTCTAGCAAAGTGTTTTTTTAATATAAACTGGAAAGAAAGAAAGGAGGAACAGCATATAATTCAAGGTTAAGAAACTACGTGGGTTGGCCTTCTCAAATGTTCTCTCTGTATTAGGTAGAATGAGCTAATGACTCTAGACTGGGAGGAGTGTCCCAGATCAAATTTACAGTAGGGGCAGGCAACTGCAAAGCCACCAAGTATAACAACAATACACCAACAGGGAGAGAGGGTGGGAATGTATAATACAGCTACTAGCTACTTACAAACAGAAAATACAACTCTCAGTATGAAAAAGCAGTTTACAGTTAAGTAATTCAATAAAAATGCAATTACAGTAATGAAACACTATCTAGCAATGAAAAATACAGATAAAACAGTATAAAACAGTACACAAATGCAGTGAAACAGTAAAAAAAGCTTCATAACAGTGCAAAATGTAGTAGATTAGCTGTATAGCACAATTATAAGCGTTAAGAAGTGCAATTCAATGAAATAAATGTAAGAAATAACTTATTCTGCTCTTGGAGTCTTAGGGAATTTCTGCTTTGTCACAGTGATGAATCACCACTCCACAGACTGGTAAAATTAGTTATTTTATTAATTTATATCTTGAGGAAAAATGATGCAATATCCACAACACAATAGCTGATGAAGACCACCAAGTTTCTGAGACTGTAGTCATGTCTGCAAAGCTCATATTTTATTCAATTTCCTGAAAAGACTCCAACATTTCAGAGCTCCTTTGCATTATTGAATTCTTATAACAAGTTACAGATCATAAAGGATGTAAATAAATCTATTTTATGTGGCATTCTGATAATAGACTGCCTTGAAGAAACTGCGCTTTACCAAGCAGTCAGACCGTAGTAGACATGTTTACTTTTATTCCCATTCTTTTTCCACTTCTCCCACAGCTCATGCATGCTTTTTGCATGCTGAGTGGTTTTCACTCATGTTTTTACACTCTACCTATTATGTAAGCTAACATTTGTCAGTGAAAGATGTACCATTGCCAGTAAAATGCATTGCACATATTTAATTCAGATGCTAATCCCGGTTGCAAGGGCTATGAAGAGAAGGAGGACTAAGGATGAGCGCACTGTGAACTGTATGATGTCACTGGTGGCACTGTAAGCATCATGATGACTTCCTCCATTTAGCGTTGTTTCAGTAAAAGTGATGGTGGGACCTGCAATCACAGAAGGACAGGTGACAAATGCATCATTTTATACAAAGGACGTTTTCACTTTGACTTCAGGTCAGCTACTTAGCAGCATAAATATGGGTGAACTTGATGTTTTGATGTTAGATCCTCAACAGTAGTAACAACCATTATTGATTACACACACACACACACACACACACACACACACACACACACACACATATAGATATATATATATATATATATATATATATATATACTCAAAGCAAAGAGCAAAAGATATATGCAGACAAACCATTCAGTAAACCTGCAAGAAAGACCTAGACAAGCTAGAGTCATCATGGTGAAATCTTAAACCTCCTGTAGTGCCCTTAAGGACATACCCTTGTTTCATCTACATGGCTTCTGTATGAGCATGTCTCTTTTTTAATTTTTAAGTCTTACTGGATAAATTTAAGTCAATAAAGCCAAACCCCACTAGCTGTAGACATGTCATGTTTTGGTCTTTTTCTGACAATTTTTAAATATTTAAATAATATGTACTTTAGAGATAATTTTTCAGACAGCATCTGGTAAACTATATCTCTAAAGAAATATATACTCCAATTATAAGCCTAGCATAAGACATTAATTTACTGTTACTGAATGTTGTTTCTATAAATAAAAATCACTGAGATTAGACCAGTCAAAAGACACTTCTCAACTCCTCTTCTGAAAAGAAGAAAAAATATGACAATAAAACCAAAGGATATAGAAATTGTGGGAATTCTATCCCTGTACAGTAATTAATTTGTTACTAACACCATAGACATTACAGTTAAAATATATCAGGATGATCAGACTACTGCAACATAAGATTCCAAAGTTTGATTATAGATTTATAGCAAATGTTTTTAGTCCCAGTCTGGACCCTTTCTTTGTTTTTATATCTGCTACACAATGTAACTATCTCCATTTTTGACCTAGCCTTCATCTGCCCTCTTTCTCCAGCTTTGCCCTCACCCTTCTCTCTCAGCAAAAACTCATATTTTCTCCCTTCTCTTCTAGAAAAAAGAAGCTATGTCTTCTCATAATGTTACATCTGTGTTGTTGATCTTCATCCATTCATCACCCATGGGTTGTCGGTTTCATCCTCGGAACCGAGTTGGCCTTATACCAAGCTCGCAACAGCCAAAAACCCTCGAGCTAAGATTTTACCCATAATGCCCTTCTTCCTGTTACCTCAGATTAAGTTTGCCCGTTATTAGCAAAGCAGAGGCAGTTTCTGTGCAAGTACCCTATTTCAGGACTTGGACCCAACGCATTCTCCAGGAGCCTTAGGAGGGGGAAGGAGGGTGGGAAGTGATGAATGAATGAAGATCAACAACACAGATGGAATGTTATGGTAAGACATAACGTCTTTATCTGATGTTGTTATCTTCATCCCATTCATCACAGATGGGACAGAGTCCCCAGCTACCTCATGTCACTTGGGCAGCCCTATTGAAGAATATTTCTGAGCACCATTGAGCCAAATGAAGTCCTTCCCCTGGAGACCAGATCCAATTTGTAATGAGTGATAAAGGTATGAGGAGTAGCCCATGTAGCTGCTGCACATATATTGTCTAAAGAAGCTCTTGAATGAAAGGCCACTGAAGTAGCTATAGACATAGTGGAGTGAGCTTTGACTTTTTGTGGTATAGGTTCTTTTCATGACGGTAGATGAAGAGTATACAGTCTAATCCATTTAGAAAGGTTACCTTAGAAACTGACTTTCCTATCCTAGGGCCAGAAAAGGAAACAAATAGCTGGTCAGATTTGCGAAATGGAATTGTCCTATCTGGATAGAATTCCAACTGTCTGTGTAAGTCCAATGGATGTAGACAGTATTCTCCTTTATTTGGAAAATTCGGGAAAAAGACTGGTAGGTCTATAGTCTGGTTAATGGAGAAGTCTGAAACCACTTTAGGGAGAAAGGAAGGATTTGTCCGGAGTGATACTCTGCCCTTGTGGAAAATCAAATAGGGAAGTTTTATGCATAGAGCATGGGGTTTTGAACTTCACCTAGCTGATGTGATGGCTACCAGAAAAAGAGATTTCCACAATAGAAATTTGATGTTACAAGTTGCTGCAGGTTCAAAGGGAGGTTGCGTCAAAGATTGTAGGACTAGTGTAAGGTTCCTTGGTTCTATAGGTTGTCTGATCGGGGGTCTAATATGAGAGACTCCTTTCAGAAAGGTTTTACACTGACATTGTGAGATCAAGGTAGAATTCCCAAAATCATATGAAAGTTTGGAATGGCAGGTAGGTGGACTCGTATAGTGGAAGTTGCAGTGCCATCTGCAAAAAAAATTTGACAAGTAGTCCAGTATTACCTGGGGCTGAGTAAGGAGCTAAATGTCTCTCCTTGACCAAATCAAAAATCTCTTCCATTTATCCAAATAAAGTTTCCTTGTGGATGGTTTGTGAGAGGCCAGAATAATATCACGTACAGGAGAGGAAAGAATGTTCTGCCTGGCTATCAGTGGAAGTGGAGAAGCCAAGCTGTCAGCTTGAGACTGGTTAAGTTTGGTAGGCTCAACCCTTGGAGGTGAGAAATCAGATCTGGAATTGGATCCAGGATCCACAGTCGACATAATAGATGAGGCCGAAGAATAGGGAACCATACTTGTCGTGGCCAGTAGGGGGCTATGAGGATCACTTTGCTTTTCAACTGAAGAACTTTCTTCAAAAACTGGTAATCAGAGGAATGGGGGAGGGGGGGGTAAGTCATACAGAAGTCCCTTGGGCCAATCGTGGATTAGACTGTCCCTTGGGGACACCCCTGTGGGGGGAGTAGGGCAAATTAGTTGCTGCATTTGTGGTTGAACAGGGAGGTGAATAGGTCGCAGCAAAGCAGACCCCAATGGTTGAAAATTTTGCCGCTATGGACAGATTGAGGGACCACTCGTGAGGCAGGAGAATACATCTGCTGAGCTTGTCTGCAATCACGTTGGCATCACTGGAAATATGAATTGCTATCAGAAAGTGGTTGGAACCTATCGCCCATTGCCAAATCCTCATGGAGTCTTGACATAAGGGGTAGGACTTGGTTCCTCCTTGTTTGTTGATATACCAGACTACTGACATGTTGTCTGATTGAATGGCAATTGTCCCGGAGGGAAGGACAGACTGGAATGCTTGCAATGCTAGAAGCACTGCCCTCAGTTCTACGACACTGATATGCGGATTGGCCTCCATTGTAGACCATGTGCTTTGGACTGTCATTCCCTGACAATGCCCACCCTATCAGGAAAGCATCTGTGGTCTGGGCTGAGGAGAATGTAAGGTGTGACTCCACAGTTCTGTCTCTGGCCTCATCCACCACCTTAGGTCTTGTTTGCAATGATTTGTTATTCATATCTAGAAGGACAAAGGATGCTGATTTGGGTACCACTGAGATAAAAGAAGCCATTGAAGGAGTTTCATGTGAGGTTTCGTAAGAGGTACCATTGGTATAGAAGCTGCCATAGAACCCAGGAGCTGATGGACCTCTTGTGTTGACACTTTGTTTGGATAGAGTATCACCCAGAGTTGGAGCCTTAGTTTTTGAAATCTCTGATTTGGAAGAGAGATCAAACAGGATTGGGTATTGAATACTGCTCCTATGAACTCTATGGATTGGTTTGGCATCAGGTTGCATTTCTTTCAATTTATGGATATTCCCAGAAAGTTCTCCAGAGATGGAGTGCATTTTAGGGCCTGTTAACAACAGATGTTTGGTGGGGGCGGTGAGGAGCCAATCATCTGAATATGGAAACACCTGGAATCCTTGCAGTCTCAAGTGAGCTGTCACTACTGTCATGCATTTGGTGAACACTCTGAGGGCTGTAGAGAGTCCGAAGAGAAGAGCACAGAACTTGTATTGATTGGCTCCCAGCAGGAAGTGAAGTAGCCTTATGGAGCGCTTGTCCATTTTGATGTGGTAATATGCATCCTGAAGGTCCATTGAGCACATCCAATCACCTTCTCCCAAAAAGGGGAGAATGGACTGAACTCTGACCATGCAGAATTTTGTTTTTGTGACAAACTTGTTTAAATTGCTGAGATACAAAATCAGTCTCCAGTCCCCTCTCTTTTTTTGGCACCAAAAAGAACCTTGAGTAAAATCTGGAATTGGACTGGTCTGGAGGGACTGTTTGGATGACTCTTTTTTGACACAGGCTTTTTATCTCTAGGGCTGCTTTTTCCCTTTGACTGGGTGGAACGTAGGGAATTCAGCTTGGTGGCTTTGGGTAAAAATCAAATGGGATGTGGTATCCTCTGGTTATTATCTTCTGCACCCAAGAATTGGTGGTTATTGATTGCCAGGCAGTTTGGTGCAGAGAGAAACGTCCTCTGACTGCTTCCAGAGGAAAGCAATCAGGCCACTCTTCAGGAGCGCTAATAGGACAGTCCAGAGGATGAGTCTTTGGGTCCCTGGTTATGTGGGCCCCCTCTGTCTCAGTAGGGGTGTCTTACAGAAGTTACCCCCTCTGCCTCTGGGAGTAAACTCGCCATGTGTGTCATGAAAAGGACCCTGAGACTTCTTGTGCTACAACTTCCCACTCCTCTGATTCCTGGAGAAGGAATGCTGGGGGATGGAAAAGCATACACCTATGGCAGACAGGGTCTTACCATCCTTTTCATTCCTGGCTAGAGTGTCCTTCACTTTTGGGCCAAAACAGGGCAGATGCTTTGACTGGAGTGTTCAGGAAGGAAGACTTAAAGGGGTCTGCAAAATCACACAGTTGCATCCAGTTGTGACGTCTCATAACTGTGCCTGAACCCAGAGCTCTTGCTGCCCCTTCAGATGCTTGGGATATTAACCTCATGGACCCACAGCTCTTGCTGCCCCTTCAGATGCTTGGGATATTAACCTCATGGACCCACAGCTCTTGCTGCCCCTTCAGATGCTTGGGATATTAACCTCATGGACCCACAGCTCTTGCTGCCCCTTCAGATGCTCAGGATATTAACCTCATGGACCCACAGCTCTTGCTGCCCCTTCAGATGCTTGGGATATTAACCTCATGGACCCACAGCTCTTGCTGCCCCTTCAGATGCTTGGGATATTAACCTCATGGACCCACAGCTCTTGCTGCCCCTTCAGATGCTTGGGATATTAACCTCATGGACCCACAGCTCTTGCTGCCCCTTCAGATGCTCGGGATATTAACCTCATGGACCCACAGCTCTTGCTGCCCCTTCAGATGCTTGGGATATTAACCTCATGGACCCACAGCTCTTGCTGCCCCTTCAGATTCTCGGGATATTAACCTCATGGGTGAGTTTGATATTTATTCCAGGGTGGCAAGCTATGAGGCAACTTTGTTACTCACCTTGTCAGACACATCTCCAGATAGAGTTCCAGAGAGTTCGGAGATCAAGTCTCTTTGGAGCCTCATAAAATGTGCCAGATAGTTCAAAGACCATATGGCAAAGGTTGATGAAGCAAAGACTCACTTCTCTAATCTTTCTACTGCCCGAGACTCCCTGTTAGGTGGGTGAACAGTCTGGCTCTCTTCGGCAAGTTCTTTCTTTGTGGCCACTGCCACCACCATAGCATCTACTGGTAAACCTTTAGACCAATGTGGGTTCTCCCTGGGGGGGGGGGGGGGGGGGTAGAATTTTATTTGGTCTCCATGGGATTGGTTCAACAAAGTCTGGATTCTTCCAGCCCCACTGCACCATGAGCTGGACTAGCTCATCTGCAGGAGGGGTCACCCAAGAGGTAGATGGACGAGCACGAAAGGCCTGTAGAAAAATGGATTCCTTGGAAGAAGGATTTTTGGGCTTCCAGTCACACCTCTGTTTTAACATTTCAAGGATGTCCCCAAAGGAGACATCTTCACGGGGAGACCGTGGGTACCCTTCCCCTTCATCGTAATCCATATCCTCTGTAAGAGGCTCTTCAGGGGAGTCTGCATGCTTCTTCTTGCATAACTTCTTCAGTGGCACCTCCTCAGTGGGAACTTCTGAGGAGGACTCGGAAGAAGGGGTACCCTGCAGTAGGGTATCCTGTGGGTCTTGTGCTTGCTGTCCCAAAGTGGTAGCTTGTGACAGCTGCAGCTCAGAGGGAGGAGATGTTTGGGGTTCCGACAGTGGCAGTCTGCTTCCAGAAGGAAGCACTCTCTCCATCGCCCAGAAAGTAGGCCCACCCAAAGAAGGATGGAGCCCGGAACCGAGCAAGACACCCTCGGAACCAGAGTCACACCCCACTCAACCGAGCCCACCCCCAAGAGAGAAACCTCAAGAGGAATTAGTGCCAATAGGGGCCCCAGCACTGAGGATGGAATTGTAAATACACTTGGGACCATACTCAGCACCGAAGAGCCCACCGCCCAATCCCAGGCCTGAGGAAGACCAGGCTCCAAACAACCCGAAGGCCAAAGGGTCAGTTCTGGGGTCACTGTGAGGTCTACTAGTGGCAACAAGGATGTGGGTACCAAAAGGGGCATCGGAATCAAAGGCTTTGAAACCTGCAAAGAGGTCAAAGGAGGAGAGTAGGATGGAGTCCGTGGAGGAATGGTACCAAGTCCGGCATTTGGTTGGGTCTTAGTAGGCATATGAATCCCCCTGGCTGTGAGCAACTGGTCCACAAGACACACCACATCAAATTCAGAAAGGCTCCTGGTGGATGTAGTGGATATCCTCGAAGGGACTCTGACCATTCAAGGAAAGGGCTATATATCTGCTCCAGAAAGGGATCCACTGACGGGGAGTATCGGGTCCATGCTGTTGACTCCAATGGCACCACTGTCTCGAATTTGGAGACAGGGAGTGGAGCATGCATGGTAGCCATGGGTACCAAAGGCAGACTCGGTGTCAAGAGGGTAGTTCATACCAAAAAGGGAGTGTCAGTGATCGTTGATGGATCAGCAATGACTGTAGTCATAGTCACCAGCACCGGAGACAAGCTCGGTGCTGAGACAGCACTCATTACTGAAGAGGGTGAGACAATTGGAAGTGTTGATTTGGATGGTGCCGTAGACATTACTGGCACTGAAACCTGCGTTGAGAAAGAAGGAACAGTAGGTGGAACCGCGGTTGGTGTCAAAGAGACTGGCTGATGACAATTTTAGCATCTTAGGCTTAGGCGGGTTATCCAACACATCAGACGGTGAAGCAGGCACAGAATGGGGTCTCGTTTTCTCTTTTTTAGGAGGGGGTGAACCCTCTGACATAGAAAGAGCCTCTGAAAAGGGCGACTTAAGGAGGTCCTTCAGAATTAATTTATTCTTTTGTTCATTTATGGTACAGTTACTAAATCCTTGGCAGATAGAGCACGGTGGTTGTACTGAGAGATGTGGCACTCCCAAACAGTACACACAACCATCATGTAGGTCACAATTTGTCATTTTCCTAGAACATTTCAGGCAATGTTTGAAGCCTGATATTCCCATCTTCTCAGACATTCAAAACAGTCAAGTGACAGCAAAGAGAAAACTCTATATAGATAAGGATCTCTCTCTCTCTCTCTCTCTCTCTATATATATATATATATATATATATATATATATTTATATATATTTTTTTGGAATAAGAAAAAAGGGGAGGAATACCAGCAATGTTATATAAGGATCACCACAAGGGTAGGAAGAAAGGCTGTACTAACAATGGTACTAAAGTTACCAAAATACTAACAATGGTACTAAAGTTACCAAAATACTATCAATGGTACTAAAGTTACCAAAAGGTACATGGAGAAGAAGGCTGAATGTAAATGGAAAATACTAGTGACAGCAAAAACTAGACAAAGGGATGAAGGGATATAAGCAATTACTACCAAAACTCTAATAAAATATCAAAAAAGTTCAACCTAGCTGAGAGCAGGCTTAGACGCAGCTTTACGGCTACGTGGCAAATGAGATCTGAGGTAACAGGGAGATGGGCGTTATGGGGAAAAGCTTAGCTTGAGAGTTTTTGGCTCACCTGAGCTTGGCATAAGGCTGACTCGGTTTCGAGGACAGAACTGACAACCCATCGGTGATGAATGGGATGAAGATTAACATCAGATCATGACATTTCTTATTTATGTTTCTTTTCCAGTCCTTTCACCATCTATCACTCACAAACGACCTCACTGCAGCAAGGGAAGCAAAGATGAAAATATATAAAATTATATTCTCATCTTAGCTTCCCCTGCTGCTGGTATTTATGTCTGTGTGGTACCGCTCATTTTGTTTCCTACTATTTCATTTAAATAATCTTTTGTTATACAGTCTCTTTTTATACCTGTAAGTAGGATGCATATATCACTAATTATGCTAACTTTGCTATTTTTGTTAATTCTGTTCCAATGTACTCTGTATAATTATGTTATTTTGTGTAACTGTTATTTCACTGTTACAACTTTTTGTCAATGACACTTCTCTTTTACTTTGTATTGTTACTTATTTTGTCACATTTTACTATCTTCAAGTTTGCTTTGAAAATATTACCCTGTAAATCTCCCTGTCATGTGATTAGTTCCACTTAATATTACCCTTTAAATATCCCTGTCATGTGATTAATTCCACTTTCCCTACAAGCATTTAATTGTTTCCCACTGAGCTGTCACCTGTCATTGCTATAAGGTGCCTCGTAAATATCTTCAGGACACTCAGCAGTTCATCTTGTGTTCATCTATTCTCCTATAACAATAGTTACTGAGTTTTATTTTTTTGTGTTCATCTATTCTCCTATAACAATAGTTACTGAGTTTTATTTTTTTGTGTTCATCTATTCTCCTATAACAATAGTTACTGAGTTTTATTTTTTTGTGTTCATCTATTCTCCTATAACAATAGTTAGTGAGTTTTATTTTTTTGTGTTCATCTATTCTCCTATAACAATAGTTAGTGAGTTTTATTTTTTTGTGTTCATCTATTCTCCTATAACAATAGTTACTGAGTTTTATTTTTTTGTGTTCATCTATTCTCCTAAACAATAGTTAGTGAGTTTTATTTTTTTGTGTTCATCTATTCTCCTATAACAATAGTTAGTGAGTTTTATTTTTTTGTGTTCATCTATTCTCCTATAACAATAGTTAGTGAGTTTTATTTTTTTGTGTTCATCTATTCTCCTATAACAATAGTTACTGAGTTTTATTTTTTTGTGTTCATCTATTCTCCTAAACAATAGTTAGTGAGTTTTATTTTTTTGTGTTCATCTATTCTCCTATAACAATAGTTAGTGAGTTTTATTTTTTTGTGTTCATCTATTCTCCTATAACAATAGTTAGTGAGTTTTATTTTTTCTCCCACTTGCAGTGTTTGATTGCAGCCTTTACCCCGTCTAACATTAGGTTGGTCACTTGGCATGGGAAGAAAATGATGGATTATTAGCAGAGTCTTGCCTGTAACTATTAGGTTAGCCCTACTTTCCCTACAAACATTTCATGTTCCTTGGGCACCCTATTAATATATCACTGATGCTTGGCAGTCTGAGCTGGGTTCATCTGTTCTCTGTAACAATAGTTACTCAGTTACTGGAACTTTGCATGAGTCACCATTATTACTTTTTCCCCATTTGCAGTTTTTCAAGAGCAGTGTTTATCTGTAACATTAGCTTGGTCATTTGTCATGGAAAGGGAATGACAGGCTACTAGCGGAAACTTACCTGTCACCATTAGGTTAGTTCCTTCTCCTTTTCCTATAATAGGCTGTCTTGCTATCACAGAAAACACCTGGCAGTAATACATGCCTGAGTCATTCTGTGTGACCTGGAAAAGTTGAAGTGTGCTGGAAACATTATTCTCTTGTGTAACGTTCAACTTATAGGAGAGCTCTGTTCCTCCTGAGGGATCCAGGTATATCCTTTGCTGTCCCTCCCCTTTATACCATCGGATCTGAAGTTCCTTTTCGAGAGGGCAGTCAGGCAACTGTGGCTGACACAACATTTTTAACATTTCGCCTGTTTCTGCTGTCATCACTGGTGGGATTTGCAATACTCCCATTCGAGGTATCGCTTTTCCACATTTAGCTGCATGGGAACACATTAACAAAAATAGATGCAAGTATTTAGTGATTTATACCAGCAGTTACAGAATGCAAGAGTCCTGAACTGTCGTTCATATCATGCAATACTTAGTTTTAACGTAGTAGTGAAATAATATTACTCAGAAAATCTGCTATGGTTTTAAAGTATATAAATTGCATTTGAAGTTTCAGGAGTATTCATGTGTTGTTTATCATGTAGCCAAATTCTTACAGCTTCATATTTATTTTTCCTCAAAATATAACCATTTTTTTTCTAGTAACAATTATTAACAATTTTTATTAAGAAATCTCAGTTGTAATATAAATATGACATAACATTCAGTATGAAATGAGCAGATTTCACTGTTTATTAATGAAACTTATTGCTGAATGTCTGGCCATTTTTTTCTGAACTGCTGAATTATTTATGTAGTAGAAAAATTGTGATATAAGCTAAATATTTACGATCCATAAGTGTGGACTATGAAAGAGCTGAAGTAGTCATTTGGACTGATACACCCTGTGAGACAACGCTGCATACATTTAAGTTCCATTCATTTGTTGTAGTTTGAAAATGTAATTATGAATTACTGTTATCTCTGTTACTGTTTACATTGTACTAGAATCCCTGCCAAAGATGTTGAAACAAAGTAAGTAGACACACAAGACAGAGGCAGATGAAGAAACAACACAGCCTTAATTCTGCTTGGCAAATATAGAGCTGATGGTTAAGGTTACAAACTTTTAATAAGTTTCATTGCATAGCACTTGATTTGTGTTCCCTGATCTCAGCTAGCATATTATGTAATTATAAAGAAGTCATTTAAATTGCTGGAGAAGCATGTCTCCCTGGTGGGCTGGTTAAAAAAACAAATGAAATAAAACTAAAATAAATGAGTAACTTGTAGTTAAGACATCCAGTGCCTTCTCAAATAAGTAAATAAAACAAAAATTAAAATGACATGTTCCTGATACACACACACACACACACACACACACACACACACACACACACACACACACACACACACACACACTAATGACTAAAAAAGCAGAACAAATATTTTGAAATAAGAGATATACCCTCTAGTACAGCCAATAATCATTGAATGTATAATAGCAGGAATAATAATTAACCTTTTGATCAGTGTGATTAGCTGGGCCATGGTACAAAGAACAACCTTTGCCTACAAATGACAAGAAATGTAAATCCACTACATGTATTATTCCACTTATTTATGTACACTATAATCTGCTGTCTGTAAAATTCAGTGTAACTCTTTTGGAATAATCCCACATCATGGAAAGAGTCTCTGGATCAGTGCATGCACCCAGTCAACAAAATCTATGCAGGAATTGTGAGTCCTGGAGGAGTTCATTTCTCTGAGGTGTGCCAGCAGTAACCTCAGAGCTCATTTAAAAAGTTAGGTGTTGAAGGCCGATCCCCCAGTTAAAAACAAACCATACTAATCTTGGGGGATCCCACTACTTTTCAGAATCAGACTGCTGGCCTTTTTGTACCCTTGATCAGAGAATAGACATTATTTTTCACATTGTAATATTTCTCGTGAGCCATACCTTCTGGTCAAATGGAAGAAATGTTCAACTCTAAGAATGTTTTATTTTACACAAGCACTGACTGTTTTATGTTGCACAAGCACTGAATGTTTTATGTTACACAAGCACTGACTGTTTTATGTTATACAAGCACTGAATGTTTTATGTTACACAAGCACTGAATGTTTTATGTTACAAAAGCAATGACTGCTTTATGTTACACAAACACTGAATGGGTGGGAGGTTGGCATAATGTTTAAGGTATTTGCCTTCTAAACCAAAGGTGCATGGTTTGATTCTCACATGGGGTAATTGGCTAGGCTTAAAATGGCCCACAAAGACAGTTAGCCTAGTACTAATCTATGAACCTATGAACAAGCAGTGACTGTGTTACACAAGAACTGAATGTTTTATGTTACACAAGCACTAACTGTTTTATGTTACACTCACAAAGAAAATCCAGAGCCTCCAACACCTGTCCTATGTGGATAGACTCAAAATCACTATCACTCTACTTGGTACTGTACAGATTGCTCAGAGGTGATCTGTGTCTCACTTACAAGGCAATCTCGGACCCTGCCCTACTAGAGATGCTCCATATCCATATGTCTAACTGCTCGCACATTACCTGCTCAAAAGGCCTGAATTTAACATACAACACCAACAAAACCTGCTGGAGAGACAGATTTGTCTCCCAGAGGCTGCCTCATCCCTGGAATAGACCTCTCATACACATCAAACAGAATACCTCGTTGATCTTCTTCAAGCGCAACCTGGATGAGTGTATGGGAAACCACAAATTTGTCCCAGGGGATCCACCTAGGTCCCTTAATGATGGGGGTGACAGGTACTGATTGAGGTTCCTTTTTTGGGGATAAACTCTTGGCTAGGCTTTTAAGGGCCCCAGGACTATTAGCTTAGTAATCTCTTATGATTTACTATGGAGGTGGAGAAACTAAACACAGTTTTTTTGGAATCACAGACAATATTCAGCACTTTTATATGTAGAATAAATTACTTAACACGGGAGCAGATCAGATGCACCAGTTTACAAAAAAAGGAAGAGCAGGCATATTGAACTAGCACTATAAGTCATAATTCTACCACAATGACAATGTGCAAAAGGCGGAAAATGCTAGAAATAGCCATAGAAAATGGGACGAATGGTAGGAGGGATGAATAGTAGAAGGGTTTAATGGTGGAAGGGGTGAATGGTAGGAGGGAATAGTAGAAGGGTTTAATGGTGGAAGGGGTGAATGGTAGGAGGGATGAATAGTAGAAGGGTTTAATGGTGGAAGGGGTGAGTGGTAGGAGGGATGAATAGTAGAAGGGTTTAATGGTGGAAGGGGTGAATGGTAGGAGGGATGAATAGTAGAAGGGTTTAATGGTGGAAGGGGTGAATGGTAGGAGGGAATAGTAGAAGGGTTTAATGGTGGAAGGGGTGAGTGGTAGGAGGGATGAATAGTAGAAGGGTTTAATGTTGGAAGGGGTGAATGGTAGGAGGGATGAATAGTAGAAGGGTTTAATGTTGGAAGGGGTGAATGGTAGGAGGGAATAGTAGAAGGGTTTAATGGTGGAAGGGGTGAATGGTAGGAGGGAATAGTAGAAGGGTTTAATGGTGGAAGGGGTGAGTGGTAGGAGGGATGAATAGTAGAAGGTTTAATGGTGGAAGGGGTGAATGGTAGGAGGGATAAATAGTAGAAGGGTTTAATGGTGGAAGGGATGAATAGTAGAAGGGTTTAATGGTGGAAGGGGTGAATGGTAGGAGGGGTGAATAGTAGAAGGGTTTAATGGTGGAAGGGGTGAATGGTAGGAGGGATGAATAGTAGAAGGTTTAATGGTGGAAGGGGTGAATGGTAGCAGGGATGAATAGTAGAAGGGTTTAATGGTGGAAGGGATGAATGGTAGGAGGGAATAGTAGAAGGGTTTAATGGTGGAAGGGGTGAATGGTAGGAGGGAATAGTAGAAGGGTTTAATGCTGGAAGGGCTGAATGGTGGGAGGGAGGAAGAGTAGAAGGCTTTAATGGTGGAAGGGGTGAATGGTGGGAGGGATGAATAGTAGAAGGGTTTAATGGTGGAAGGGGTGAATGGTGGGAGGGATGAATAGTAGAAGGGTTTAATGGTGGAAGGGGTGAATGGTAGGAGGGATGAATAGTAGAAGGTTTAATGGTGGAAGGGGTGAATTGTAGGAGGGATGAATAGTAGAAGGTTTAATGGTGGAAGGGGTGAATGGTAGGAGGAATAGTAGAAGGGTTTAATGGTGGAAGGGGTGAATGGTAGGAGGGATGAATAGTAGAAGGTTTAATGGTGGAAGGGGTGAATGGTAGGAGGGATGAATAGTAGAAGGGTTTAATGGTGGAAGGGGTGAATGGTAGGAGGGAATAGTAGAAGGGTTTAATGGTGGAAGGGGTGAATGGTAGGAGGGAATAGTAGAAGGGTTTAATGGTGGAAGGGGTGAATGGTAGGAGGGATGAATAGTAGAAGGGTTTAATGGTGGAAGGGGCGAATGGTAAGAGGGAATAGTAGAAGGGTTTAATGGTGGAAGGGGTGAATGGTAGGAAGGATGAATAGTAGAAGGGTTTAATGGTGGAAGGGGTGAATGGTAGGAGGGATGAATAGTAGAAGGGTTTAATGGTGGAAAGGGCGAATGATAGGAGGGATGAATAGTAGAAGGGTTTAATGGTGGAAGGGGAGAGTGGTAGGAGGGATGAATAGTAGAAGGGTTTAATGGTGGAAGGGGTGAATTGTAGGAGGGATGAATATTAGAAGGGTTTAATGGTGGAAGGGGTGAATGGTAGGAGGGATGAATAGTAGAAGGTTTAATGGTGGAAGGGGTGAATTGTAGGAGGGATGAATATTAGAAGGGTTTAATGGTGGAAGGGGTGAATGGTAGGAGCGATGAATAGTAGAAGGGTTTAATGGTGGAAAAGGCGAATGGTAGGAGGGAATAGTAGAAGGGTTTAATGGTGGAAGGGGTGAATGGTAGGAGGGATGAATAGTAGAAGGGTTTAATGGTGAAAGGGGTGAATGGTAGGAGGGATAAATAGTAGAAGGGTTTAATGGTGGAAGGGGTGAATGGTAGGAGGGATGAATAGTAGAAGGGTTTAATGGTGGAAGGGGCGAATGGTAGGAGGGAATAGTAGAAGGGTTTAATGGTGGAAGGGGCGAATGATAGGAGGGATGAATAGTAGAAGGGTTTAATGGTGGAAGGGGCGAATGGTAGCATCGATGAATAGTAGAAGGGTTTAATGGTGGAAGGGATGAGTGGTAGCATGGATGAATAGTAGAAGGGTTTAATGGCAGAAGGGGTGAATGGTGGGAGGGATGAATAGTAGAAGGGTTTAATGGTGGAAGGGGTGAATGGTGGGAGGGATGAATAGTAGAAGGGTTTAATGGTGGAAGGGGTGAATGGTAGGGGGGATGAATGGTAGAGTATTACTGCAAGTATCAGAGACAAAAAATGATGACAAAGAGGAGGATGTTAATGATAAGAGTGACAACATTACTCACAGTGATGAATAAACAATTAATAAGATATATGTTACTGTGTTCTTCTTACCCAGTGCTGTTACAATTCTCCAAACAAAATCTAAAACAGTGAAGTGAAGTGAAGACAGACTGAAGAATCCTGAATTTAGCAGTTAACAGAGCAAACTAACATAATTAAAAAAACAGTCTCCCAATTGCATGCATGCAATAATGGGCAAGGGGCAAGAAAACGATTTATCTGGTCACCTGAATTAAAAGTAAACTTAATGCCCGGCAGGTATGAAATCAGTCTAAGGATTCTCAGATGGAATGAGTTCCAGACATATAATATACTGGCCCAGTGATTAACCTCTGACAGAGCAAGACAAATCAGAGAATATAAAACTAAACGAGAGGAAGAACTTCTGATAAAAGTAGAAGATAACCAAGTGATAAAACACACACAAAAGCAAACAAAAAACATTCTGAGAATCACTGTAGGGGTATAGATTCACATACTAGACAATATTTGGTGTGTTAAGGTGATTCAAATCACTATGGGTGCTAGTACAGTAAACATGTGACACAGTGGATGTTAGAGAGCCAGATAAGAACATATAATATTAATCAAAACTGATACAGAACAATTTCAATATTCTGAAACCAAAAGACTGAAAATATATTTTTCTCAAGTATTAAAATGCAGCCACAAAAAAAGTTGTCTTTCTATAGCAAGGAGCATTGTCTTCTCCTCACCCCCCCCACCACCACCCCCGACAGACCATAGCTTAACATATCAGCTCTAAGCTATGAATTCCAATATTTAGTAATAAAAATATATGGTTGAATATTTTCCCATTTTTTCTGAAATATTGACTTAGTTCAGATAAAACATAAGCTCCACCTTACAAAATGATTTAGAACTGCTGAGAAATTAGCTGCAAAAGACAAACTGTCTGTTACCAGTCAGACATCTACAGTCATGCTCTTACACACTGAGAAAAGAGATACCAATACCATTCCAATACCATTCCAGTCCCGCTATCAGACCCTACCAGACAAAAACTATCAGTAGTACTCTGAAAACATATCTTGGCCTGATCCTAAATCAGACCTTATCTTTTGCACCATGTGTTGAAGATGAGACCCAGGGAAAACTAACTTACAGCATATAAAATCTCACATCTTTTCACAACAGATGTTAGGCAAGCTATTACTATTAATATGTTTCTGCCAAGGTTTGAATATGCCTTCCCATTTAGAACAATTTACAACAATTGAAAGCAAAATATATTTAAGCCTGAGTGCAGAACTCCATTGCACAACCTTAAGACAGACTAATTGATTATCTGTCACAGACACAGGAACCTTCCTTCTAAATTTTTTTATTTTTAAATTACTGCATGAAAGTTATTGAGTCCTTAGTTAAAAACAAGTAACACATAGGAATAGGCTGCCGTGAACTCAGAAGGAACCCAAGTATGTTTCTAAATAGTGTCCTATCTATTAAGGCTATTACTGAAAAATAATTTGTTAATTAGTACCAACAACATCAATCTCTCTAGCAAAATTAGAGCTGCAACACTGCTAAAAAATTCAGAAGCTGTTAAAATGACATGTAATGGAAGGGAATTAGTGTGCATATTTTGAAAAAAACAGGCTAAAACAGAATGTATGACACTTTGAAAGTCTATGAACTCAAATATGTTATCCTAATAGGTAGAAACTTATATAATGATCTTTGTACATATGTACATACTTGTAATTGATTAATTAAAAAGCATATATAATGATTAAATGTGCATGATCTTTGTACATATGTACATACTTGTATTCTATCACTTAAAAGGCATATATAATGATGAAATGTGCATGATCTTTGTACATATGTACATACTTGTATTAAATCACTTAAAAAGTGTATATAATGATTAAATGTACATTGTTTAGTCATCTATTTATCTTGCCAGTTGTCTCATGTAAATAATAACATTTCAACTTCGACTGCATTCTATTTTTACTTACGTGTACTACACTTCTTCAGATGTGTGTAACATTACAAAACTCAATGCATTTAAGTATAATAAGCCATACTGAATTGTTCGATTGTTCTTTTGTCATATTGTGAGTTACTTTACATAGCCAATATATATATATATATATATATATATATATATATATATGTATATATAAAATTCTTGTGAAAATTATTCCTTATATTGTCCTTGTTCTTGTTATGTGGCATCTCATGGTTCGTGTTGTGCCACAGCTGCCCTTGGATGAGTGTACTTACTCAATTAACAAATGGTGAATGAATGAATAAATAAATAAATCCAATCAGAGTTAACTCTACGTCAGTGTGGATTATAACTTATTAAAACTATTTGCAAAAAAATGCATTTTCAGAATTTTGCATTCATGGTTTTGTACTAATTTTCCTGTAGCACTTGTGGTATAATTATGCAACATCATGTTAAAAGTAAGAAATAATTTATTTTAACAAGAATTACAAATGGCTGAAAAGAACATGATCAGTAGAGTTAATGCTTTGTGCAGAGATGTACTGGATATCAGAATAAGAATGTAATGACAAATTAGGCAATCATAAGTAACCAGCA
This sequence comes from Protopterus annectens, assembly GCF_019279795.1. Classification (NCBI taxonomy): domain Eukaryota; kingdom Metazoa; phylum Chordata; order Ceratodontiformes; family Protopteridae; genus Protopterus; species Protopterus annectens. Next base: position 1,760,689,871 of record NC_056744.1, on the reverse strand, counting down.
ATGACTAAGCGTGTCTATATTACAACGTCAAACATTTAGATTGTTGAACGCCTAAACGTCGACACCTAAATGCCGAACACTGAAAACAGCAAACGGACACTTATGTGAATTTTTTTCCCCGTGAAAAAATTCACTTGGCCAAAAAAAACAAAAAAACAAACAAACTTTAAAACCCTAAACACCCCCAGACGTGAGGGGATTCAACCACCACACTCTTGACATGGGGGGCTGTCCCCCCACACCCCCTTAACTAAATATATCAACTCCGAGATCGCTCTACATCGGGGAAATGGGCAAATCCCTGATGACAGCCAAGCAATTTTTTTTTTCCCCTGGGAAAAAAATCACGTAATTGGCTGTTCACGGTTTTCAGCATTCAACATTTAGCTGTCAACGTTTAGGCGTTCGACAATCTAAATGTTCGACGTCGTGATAGGAATCCAACTAAACAATGTTAGCACCAGGGGGTTATGACAAAATAAATGTCTTGAGAAGCAGAAATGGTCACACGCCTGCAGTAACATGGAGAAAATGACGGATATTTTATAAACGCTAACCAGATTCTACGTATATGCCAAGCAGCGAGAAGAAAATAGCAGGAAACATTTCGAAAAGTAAAAATAAAGTCAACAGGACAGAGTGATAAGTACAAGGAAGAGAACTGTGTAAGGCTGTGAAATAAGATATAAGAAAGAAAAACAACACTGTAAGAAAACATGGACAAATGTAAAAATAATGTTACTTGAGTAAACATTTTCACGATTGGCATTGGACACCACAGCATACCTACGAGTCACTATTGACTTTGCCATTGTGCATCTTTAATGCGAGGATATTTTGTTGCAGTGAGTTTCTTATCTTTGTAATGTATTGTGTGAGCTGGAGGCATACTTTTTTTTTTTTTTCCTTTTCTTCACTGTGATACCAACAGTGGAATTGGTATATATAATTTGGGGGAGTGGAAGGGGCTTGCTTGTTTCTATAGGTTTTTGACTTTTTTTAAATCATACTTTCAGTAAACACTGAGCTGAGAAATGTATTGTCGAAGTTTTGTAGGTAAACCAGGCAACAGTGATATATTAACATATATATAGGATTCTGTGATGTCATGATATAACACAACGTGCCGGGAAGTAAATTAAGTGCAGGCTGAGAAGGCATGAATTATTTTACTTGAAATATGTCAGAAATGAGCAACAGGTTTGCATATCTTTACAAGACACGATTAGTTTTAAGTCCAGGTTATTGATGTTTTATTTTTTCAAACACCTTTATTAGGTGATTGATATTACTATATTATACTGAAACTGCCTATTTCTGGTGCTGCACTAACTGGTTTTAATGAGCAAAATACCTGCCTTTATTGCTTGTTCAGACTTTGGCTCCAAATTCTACACCAGTGTTGAGGGTAGCTGAGCTGCGTCCACTGTCAGTGGACAAAAGCAAATTCACTGATGATCAGAATCCCCGATCTGCATTCACTGCAAAAAAAAATCTGCCAAAAAACATTTTATAAAGTGTTTTTTTTTGCAAGAGGGGAAGCCCCACCACCAAACTTATGTATACTGACTCCACCATCATACCAACTTCAAAAAGGGGGAAACTTTCCCTAAAGGGAATGACTTGTAGCACACCTCACTTGGAGTTGAACCTCAGGCATTTGAAGCAAGAGTGTTCTGTCTTCATCTACTAGTAGTTTACCTAGCTGAGCTAGAACTAAACATCAAGCTGGTTCTGATTTGTTGAGCTCTGCCAAAGGAGAAAAGAAATGTGACCTTATTAAGGGGGAAAATAATTTGGTATGAAAATATAAAACTGAAGTAAGTATCCAAATGAAATCTCTAGGAATATTTAGGCAAATTAGTATAGTAATGTGTCATATTATATAAAATATATATAAATCATGAAAAGGGTATAGTTTTAGTAATTCATGGTAAATAATGGAGGTATGTGTATAAATAGTAAATGTTCATGCAAAATATTTGAACATGTACATAAAACTCACAGAAATGCACTGGTGTATAAAATCATGTTAATGACATTTTAAACAATATAAGGGTATGTTTGACAACACCACAGTAAAAGAAAATATTGTAAAAAAAGCAGACTATAGAAAATGACTGTACTTTTTAAAAAAATAAAGTTAAGAGACATAAAAAATATACTGCACTTCTTCTTCTTCTTTCCGCTTTTCCTGGTTAGGGGTTGACACAGCGGATCACCTGTCTGCTCATGATTCACAGTGGAGTTTTATGGTGTTGAGTTTCCAGCCCGGCGCCCAAACAGAAGGCATACATACACACACATGCCTAGGGACAATTTAGAGTGTCCAATCGACCTACACTGCGCTAACCAGGTTTTATGTTGCCTAAAGCAAAAGAATGTATGTAAACATGAATCTGATACACTGACATTTGCTGTATAAACATTATATTAAAAGGTCCGAACTATTGTTTATGTATGCACTACCTTATAATATTTACTTTGCATTACTGGTGCAAAGATCAGATGATTTAGTCCCAAGATATGTATTTATAATCCTGGTAGACACATAGTTAAATTCAACTGCTGCTTGAAGGCCTGGATGTGTAACTTCCTGTTTTACTAGGTGATGTACGTTTTTGTATCCCCCAGATTTACTAACAAATGAACAAGGTTTGCTGTTCTG